>NW_027101292.1:67500-134126 GCF_029633855.1 Hoplias malabaricus
TAGTGCAGTTTCATATTTACCTGTTTGTAGGTTTCTGTATTTTATTATTGCATTTTTTCATTTTCAAAATAGGCTTTTAGAAATGCATTTTTTAAAACATTATTTAAAAGTTGATATAATACATTTTCTGAAGTTAGGAGAACGTATTTTAGTGCATCATATGTATTGCACAACATATAAAAGTTTTTACTAAATTTTCTTTTCACTCTAATTTTAACTTCACCACCCAAAAAACAAAACGTCAGGCGGTGCAACCGAAGATGTATTATTATTTTATTTTTATTTTTTTCTTCAAAATATACGTTCCTTGTTTTTGTTCCATGTGAACTTTTTTGTGAGCATACCCAAGAGTGTCTATAGTGGTTCTTACACTTTTAATTTATTTATTAAAAAAATTTTTTTACAGATGAACTGTGTATTAACATTTACTTATGATTATTGCTTTCTTGGAGCTGGTTATTGTGGTTTACCAACATCTAACTTTACATTTGAAGAGAGACAAAATACTATAGAAATATAAAATTTAATACTGGGTCATGCAGAAATTATACTTTACCACCACCAAAAAAATGTATTGTCTCACTTAAAAAACAATTTTATGAAACAACAGACACCCCAGGCTACTGTATCTACCGTATGATAGAGGGGGTATTAGATGTCCTAATCACCTCTGGTACTACTGGGCTGCACAGCCGAGGAACATGATTTGTTTAACTATACATTAAAAATAAATAAATAAATTTAAAAAACAAAACACACCCCTATGGACAGAAATGGAAAGTCATCTTTAAGGCCTTCCTCTTCCCATGCACCTCTAATCAACAAATATTAAAAAGATCATTGAGAATCTTAGAAATACGATTGTTGTTATAAAATACATAGAAGATAAATAGAGAGGGGACTTAAGTCCAATATTGGGGGGGATTACCTTTTCCCCACCTAGGACAGCTGAAGGGGCAGATTCAAAATTTGGGTCAAAATAAGGGTTACAAAAAAATAGAGGGATTATATAAGCTAGACAGCGAAGTACTACCCCATGACTACTGACGAAGAACACTCAGAAAAGTGACACTGAGCCTGCTGTGGGACAACGCTGTTTTCTGACTGTGACTCTGAGCCGAGTGTAGTCAATTCACAAAAAACATTATAAGAACGCAGTACCAAAGCATGGCTCAATGTTGCATGTAGGTATTTGAGTATACACTAAGTAGGCTACAAGCTTATTGTTTTTAGTCCAATACACTTTATAAACTTGAATTCCTCTGGTTTTTTTTTTTTTTCATTTGTTTTAAATTATGCTCTAAACGTGTTGGATTCTCCGTGTTGACACGTAGGGTATAATTTCGCGTTAACACGTTAAGTTTGTGTATTTCGTGAATCATGATGCTTTACTGCCACCAACTGGTGTATGGCGTTATTGCTGAAACAACATAAAGCCTTAACTTAAGAAAGCCACTCAACATCCCAATCCACATATGGTATATTGCCATCGGACGGGACCAGAGCGCTAGCGCGCGGCGCCCGTTAAATGATTTTTGCCGAGCCCGAGAGCGGGTCCAGTGCGCTCAGGGGAACACGCCACGAAGTTCCGCGCCCTCGCTGAGTCTCTACTCCTCACGTGGAAAGAGATATGAATAATCAAAGTTTGGGCCTTTTATCCGCAATTTTTCATCAGTCCACCAGGTGGCACATGGAATGTCCCAACACATGTATATTATATTGGGTTTGGGATGGGGTATTTCCGGCCTCCGAATATATTGGAAGTGGGATGGTTGTCCAATTGCTGTCAAATATATTGGAAGTGGGATGGTTGTCCAATTGCAATATATTCTGATGGTGTCAAATATATTGGAAGTGGGATGGTTGTCCAATTGTAATATATTCTGATGGTGTCAAATACATTGGAAGAGGGATGGTTGTCCAATGGCAATATATTCTGATGGTGTCAAATATATTGGAAGTGGGATGGTTGTCCTGATGGTGTCTAATATATTGGAAGTGGGATGGTTGTCCAATTGCAATATATTCTGATGGTGTCAAATATATTGGAAGAGGGATGGTTGTCCAATTGCAATATATTCTGATGGTGTCAAATATATTGGAAGTGGGATGGTTGTCCTGATGGTGTCTAATATATTGGAAGTGGGATGGTTGTCCAATTGCAATATATTCTGATGGTGTCAAATATATTGGAAGTGGGATGGTTGTCCAATTCCCATACATCCTGATGGTGTCAAATATATTGGAAGAGGGATGGTTGTCCAATTGCAATATATTCTGATGGTGTCAAATATATTGGAAGTGGGATGGTTGTCCTGATGGTGTCTAATATATTGGAAGTGGGATGGTTGTCCAATTGCAATATATTCTGATGGTGTCAAATATATTGGAAGTGGGATGGTTATCCTGATGGTGTCTAATATATTGGAAGTGGGATGGTTGTCCAATTGCAATATATTCTGATGGTGTCAAATATATTGGAAGTGGGATGGTTGTCCAATTCCCATACATCCTGATGGTGTCAAATATATTGTAAGTGGGATAGTTGTCCAATTCCCCTATATCCTGATGGTGTCAAATATATTGGAAATGAGATGGTTGTCCAATTACCATACATCCTTATGGCTTCAAATATATTGTAAGTGGGATGCTTGTTCAATTACCATATATATTGTGTCAAATATGTTCAAAGTGGGATGGTGTCCCATCACTACATATTGTCATCAGAGCACGTTTTAGGAAAACATAATTGTAATGTCTAAAAATACATTTAGCCATATATCCCATGACTCCCTGATCTCATATCTGTCTTTGGAGTTGTAAAATTCTACTGTCCAAAATCCATATATTTTTTTTTGACTTGAATATATTGGAAGTAGGATTATCAGATCTCAGCTTCAGAACAACATAAGAGGTTTTTACAAACGGGTCTATCTTTGTCTGGGTCTATCTTACTCAGCGTGTGAGTTTGGAGAAGATTGGAGAGAATAAATATTTTCACTCAAAAAAACTAAAAGGGGTCCCCCTATGAGTTGTTTTTAAGTGAAAAAATTGATGTCCTCCAATCATCTCCAAACTCACACCCTGAGTTGATGACACTCAGACTTAGACGAAACTGGTCTTACTTTGAAGATATTTCACTCCTAAGCCAAGATCTGATAATCCAACTTCCAATATATTCCAGTCAAAAACATATATGGGTTTTTGACAGTAGAATTTTACACTTCTAATTACAGAAAAAGGATCAGAGGGACTTGGGCTGTATGGAAACATGTATTTTTTTTAACTATATAAAATGTTTTCCCAAAATGTATAAGTCTTTACTTTAACCATCCCAATTGCAATATATTTGACACAAGTGTTATATATTATATTTAAGCAGTACATTTCTTCGTAGATGTCTTTCAGTAACTGTAAAACATTTATTTTAATTATTTGTAATTTGCTAAGACACATGGAAGACCTTTACATCCCGAGGTAGTGATAGCTTACAACCTGGTCTCACACCTACTTGTGATATAGTCACATATATAGGAGACTGCAATTCATGCTGAAAATATGCGATATGTCACGAATTGCAGATTACTATATCACGAGTAGGTGTGAGACCGGGCTGTAGCTTAACATTACTGGCTGATGTAACTTTGCTAACTGACAAAGCGACACATTTATGTTATGATTAAAACCAATATTTAACAAAAAATATATTCATTAAACACATGAAAAGTGTTGTATTCTAATCAAATGATATTTAAACTCCCGCACGAGTTATGCACAGGGGCCGTGTCTTCATTAATTCAGACTTATTATCCTGGATTTAAGTCCTTTATAGAGTATTTAGTTATTTTTTATAACGTCTCTTCCTTACACATGTAAACAATCGTACACACACAAGAATGCGTGTATTTGTATAACTAAAAATGTGAGTCTGTAAACAAGTTTTAGTCCCCACACCGAGATTATATCCATCTACACACAGACAAAGAGAGAGTCCACCAGTTTCGCTACACTACACTTTGTTTGGGTTTTTATGTACTGTTTCTAATTCTATATTTTTGTTGTGATATCAGTTATAATTGAATATGTATTTTGTCTCGTTCACCAGTGATATTTTTCAGTTACTGTAGTTAAAACAGCATTTAACTAATCCATACGGGCCTACTTACATATTCATGATTGGATTTACATCACACACTGTAGCTGACACGAAACATAAATCCTTTGTGAACGTAGTCCCTACGTTTCATCTGAATTATTCATAACATAGTGAGCGAAGCACTGACCTATGGCTACGTTGAGCCCTACGTGAGCAGTGTGAAGACAGCAATATTAGTAAGCTGATCCCCATAGCAACTGGAAGTTAATTTTTCACAATAAAAAACCTCTGGTGTTTAGTACCTTAAAATTTGTAAACATGCATATTATTATATAACTTCATTCATAACATGCTCTAAAGCTTTTCATAATTGTATAACAAACAAACATCACTATTCTCTCACACTATGTGTGTGACACATACTGAGATTTGACATTGATAAATTATGTGCATTCTTTTAATAGCATACTGCTAAACAATACAGTGTCAATACAAACCCATGGTGAAATTAACTTTCCAGATCCTCCTCTTTCTGTAAACGTATTGTATGTTTAACGATACATTAAGCTACTCATGTTTTATTTAATTATGTGTATCTACTTCTATATATAAATTAAGAGAGGATAAATCTCCTTCAAAATGAAATTGAACAAAAAATTCTGAATTAAAAAAGGGCTTTTTCAGCAGTTCAGTGGTGGTTGAAGTGAGGGGTTTATATATATATATATATATATATATATATATATATATATATATATGTGTGTGTGTGTGTGTGTGTGTGTGTGTGTGCTTTTAAACGTATTTATATATGTATAATGTTAATACAAAATCTCATAAAAAACATGGTCAAATCCAATACGCTTAGAGACCAACGACATTCCTTACACCTGGACCCCCATGACTACTGACGAAGAACACTCAGAAAAGTGACACTGAGCCTGCTGTGGGCCAACGCTGTTTTCTGACTGTGACTCTGAGCCGAGTGTAGTCAATTCACAAAAAACATTATAAGAACGCAGTACCAAAGCATGGCTCAATTTTGCATGTAGGTATTTGAGTATACACTAAGTAGGCTACAAGCTTATTGTTTTTAGTCCAATACACTTTATAAACTTGAATTCCTCTGTTTTTTTTTCATTTGTTTTAAATTATGCTCTAAACGTGTTGGATTCTCCGTGTTGACACGTAGCGTATAATTTCGTGTTAACACGTTAAGGTATTGACGCGTTATGAACGTGTTAACACGTTAAGTTTGTGTATTTCGTGAATCATGATGCTTTACTGCCACCAACTGGTGTATGGCGTTATTGCTGAAACAACATAAAGCCTTAACTTACCAAATAACGGAAACAATTCCAGTGTTTAATGTTCTGAACAATGTTTATGAGATTTTGTATAAACATTATACAAACATAATATTTATATAAACATAAATACGTTTAAAAGCGCACACAAACATAGATATATATACCCCTCACTTCAACCACCACTGAATTTACTGCTGAAAAAAGCCCTTTTTTAATTCAGATTTTTTTGTTCAATATAATTTTGAAGGAGATTTATCCTATCTTAACATATATAAGTATGTGGCCACAAATGGGTCCACAATTCCATTTAGACCTAACAGGTGGTGGTGGGGTCTTAGTTCCGAAAAGCCATTTAGTGGACAAAATAGCAGTTGCTTACCTCTTCGTAGTACCACACCATCCCAATCCACATATATGATACGCCGCTTGGTGGACCTTATCGGCCTAGCGCGCGGCGCCCCCTAGACGATTTACTTTGCAGAGCCCGGGGTCGGGTCCTGGGCACACGTGGTGAGAGCTAAAAATCCTCAAAGTTTGGGCCTTTTACCCGCACTTTTGCATCAATCCACCAGGTGGCTCCCGGAACGTCCCGATTCCAATATATTCCATTACAGGCAAATATATTGGGATTGGGATGGCGTATATATTTATCATTCGTTGAAGTGTTTTGTAATGTTTTTAATACTTTTAACATGCCCAACATCCATAGACATTAACATTTTTAAAGTGTTGGCTACTTTGATAAGGCAACACAAACGTCCTTTCACAAAGTTTCCAACTATCTTTGATATATTTATAATGCCAGTAAACCGACAAACACGTAACCACAGTGAGCCAGCCTGCCCTTCTGAAACTCTTGTCCGAACGCCTTACTTTCAAATTTTCAAGTTAGCTAATGTTACTGCTGCATTACTTAAGGTGGAAGCGAAAAATTTAAAAGCTTCTGAGCGAACACCAGTCAGAATGTCAACACTAGAACTATCAGGATTTTCATATACCCCCTTTTTCTACCAGAGGCTGCCAAATGGCAGTGCTGGGGTAATTTGCAACCCATTAGGCCACATTTTGTTATGTACATTAAGCCACTACTAGGTGCTAAAACGGGGGGATGGGTGATAGTGTGAACTGTGTTGACTGACAAAGCTCTGAGAGTCACAGCAGGCACAGACTTTCAGGAGTTTAGTTTAGGGCAACAGTCTCAACAAATAAAAAATATTTTGGTACTTTGGCAGTTTTCTCAGCTGCTGATAATTATTATTATAATCTTTCAAAAATATAATGAAATAATACTTGTTTATTTAGAATACACACAATAAAGAATTATTTAAGCTTTTTAGTTTATATTTGTTGATCTAATGCAGTATTATTTGATGTGAAACCTACAAAAACCTTGAGAAATATAAATAAAAAATTCAGTTAAGTAAAAATTGCTCAAAAATAGTATTTAAGTTTAATTTGAGTCATATTTACTTGTCAAGAAAAACACTTTGCCAATGGGGTGAGATATTTTGACTTAAAACAAGAAAAAATGTCCTGATAATATTCTTTTACTTGGGTTTTTAAATGTTTAAGTAAAAATGTCCTTTTTACAAGTAGCTGAGGGTTGTTTTTTGTATAAATTTATGTAAAAATATCTTTACCTATTGGCAGTTTTTCAAAAGACAAAAACTACTTAAAATAAGGTTACAACATATCAGAGCTATTTTGACTAATCAATATGCCACTTTTTGCACTGTGAAAACAATCCTACATTAGTACAAAGGAGGCAGTTTTTCAAAAGGCAAATTTACTTAAAATCTGAACTTTAGCTATTTTGACAAATCATCAGTGAGAAAACAATCCAAAATTAGTACAAAGGAGGCAGACTTGAGGTGTTTTGGAATTATAGTTCAAATAATGTCTTTGTGTGAGTTTTAGAGAAAGATGACTGCAGACACTGGAAAACTTGTTAATAAAGTGCATAAACTTTATATAATAAACTGCACCAAAGTAAATAGCCTATCTGGCTACATGCTGAGTGAAATAAAATAGAATAAACCTTTCTCACTATAGTACAATATTACAAATATACACGATGGAGGTAACTGAGATGGGTGTGTCAGTGTCAGTCAGGGTGTGTATTCCCTGCCACATACGCCAAGGGTCAGAGGAGGTAAAGTGCTCCTCAATCCAGAGTTTGTAGCAGTGCTTGGCTATAGCTATTAGTCTCTTCATATTGCCAGGAACTCCAGTGGGCGGTACAAAGGACGCTCGTACCCTGAGCGCTTCTATGCTGAGGGATGCCATGGTAAGAAATCTCAGACCACCAGTCTTGTTTTTTGCCCTTCTTTTGTACGCATTAGGTTTTTCCATTTATGTGCATCTGCTTTTGTTTTTTTTGTGAATCAGGACCGGCGTTTGTAGCAGTGCTTGGCTATAGCTATTCCTCTCCTCAGGTTAGCTCTGACCAAGCTGTATGCTTCCCTGCATCCTGATCTGAAGGCAGCATCTCTGGCTTTGAGCAGAGTGCGAACCTCTCTGTTCATCCAGGGCTTCTGATTAGGGAATGTTAATTATTATGGCAAACTTAAAATTAATGATTAAGTATCACCAGGAAGAAAGATCGACGCTCAAAGAATTCTTTGAGGAGAAGAGAGGAATAAGACAGACAGTCAAAGATTCTCTCTTATCTCTTGAATTTATTGAACAAATCCAAGCCATATATAGGACCCCAGTCACGTACACCATTATTAGATCATGTCTCGTTCCATCAACCCAAACATTCCCTTATTGGTGCCTCGTCATCTCCCTTTTATCTCCGTCCTCTTCGTATTGCCAGGAACTCCAGTGGGCGGTACAAGGACACTTGTACAAGCGCTTCTATGCTAAGGAATGTCATGTTAAGAAATCTTGGACCCTCGTCAACGTCAGAGAGGATCCCAGGCATGTCGCACCCCTTCTGCATAGGAGGTTATTTCGGGCGGGCCGAGCACAACGTGGGCATGGGCGTTTCCATCAGAGCGGTGACTCTGAAATCTCTTCTGGTAAGATTTCCTAAATTTTCTATGTTTGTTTGCTGGTTATAGCTGTTGTGATTTTGGAAGAGACACACTGCAAAAAGTACAATCTTGAAGTTAAAATTGCTCAAGAATATTATTCTATTTTAATTTGAGTAATTTTGACTTGTATTTTGACTTAAAACAAGACAAAATGTCCTGATACGATTCTTTTACTTTGGGTTTTAAAAAGTTTAAGTAAAAATGTCTTTTTTTACAACTAGCTGAGGGTTGTTTTTTTGTATAAATTTATTAAAAAATATCTTTACCTATTGGCAGTTTTTCAAAAGACAAAAACTACTTAAAATAAGGTTACAAAATATCAGAGCTATTTTGACTAATCAATATGCCACTTTTTGCACTGTGAAAACAATCCTACATTAGCACAAAGGAGGCATACTTCAGATGTTTTGGAATTATAATTCAAATACCATGTTTGTGTCAATTTCACATTATTTGAACCTTTCACTAATCAATTCTCAAACATATGGTCCTGTAGATGAGGAGACTTCACCACCTCCAGGAAAGAGAGGTCGCATGGAGACACACGGGTGGCTGACAGAGACGGCAAAAGATGGCACAGTGTGGCATGAAGCACATAGTTTATATTTCTGTAAAGTTTACATTTCTATTCATGAATACTTTTGTTAACATATTGTTGCATGCTTATTTAATCTTTCATTACTTCCTTTATTACTATTTCATTGTACAGGGAAACCAAGCAAAATGTTTCTTTCCTGTTCATATACCAATAAAACTACCTTGAATCTAAATGTCTGGTAATGTTGACTTTTTTTGTGGGTGGGGGTTCACCAACTTGCTGCAGAGAAGAGTGTGGAGTGCAGTAGAGTGTCTCCTTTCAAATGTAAAGGCCTCATTTACATAACACTGGAGGTGAGAAGAGCTGTTCACACCTGCCAAATGGCAGTTCTTTGGGATTTAAAGGTATAATTGCCAAATGGCAGCGGTTTGGTAGTTCTAGTGTTAAACAATACACCTGCATATAGTCAGCACAAAAAGATTGCTCACACATTAAAATCATGCCCAAGATAATGGAACAATGACGTTCAGAAGTAAGTTATAATCCAGCGTCAGGTAATTTAATGTGGAAGCGAAGAGTTGCAATACAACATTGAGCTTCTGGGCAACCTCAATGTTAAGAAATTAAAATTATACAAGCACATACAGGTGCTGGTCATAAAATTTGAATGTATGCAAGACATGGGTGTCAGCTGTCATGTTCCTTATGCCAAGCCACTCTTGAACAAGAGACAGCGTCAGGAAAAAGGACTGGACTGCTCCCGAGTGGTCCAAAGTTATGTTCCCTGATTAAAATAAATTAGATGAGATTAGATTCAACTTTATTGTCATTGTGCAGAGTACAAGTACAGGGCCAATGGAATGTAGTTAGCATCTAACCAGAAGTGCAATATATAACATTATTTACATAATTTACATAAAGTGCAGTAGTGATATGACATTGTGATTATGGAAGTTAAAGTAACCATATATACATATTGAAATATAAAATATGTAAGCAAAGTAACATTGTGTAGGTGATGAATTATGTACTGAAGGATGAATGAAATACAGCTTTACAGAAGGTGCAGTGAAATGATTGTGCAAGATTTATTTAAAGTGCCTGAATAGTGTTCATCCGGATAACAGCCTCAGGAAAAAAAAACTTTTACGAAACCTGTTAGTGCGGGAAAAGAGGCTCCTGTAACGTCTGCCAGATGGTAAAAGGCTGAAAAGTCCATGATTTGGGTGTGTGACGTCCTTGACGATATTTCTTGCCCTGCCCAGGCAGCGTTTATGGTAGATGTCCTCGAAGGAACTTGAAACTGGACACCTGATCCACTGCAGTTCCGTTGATGTGAATGGGGGCGTGAGCTTGGTTCCTAGTCCGTCTGAGGTCCATGATGATCTCCTTTGTTTTGAGCGTGTTTAGTACCAGGTTATTCTTTTGGCACCACAAGGACAGATGCTGTACTTCATCCCGGTAGGGCGTTTCATTATTGTCTGTAATCAAGCCTATCACCATGGTGTCATCTGCGAATTTGACTACGGTGTTTGAACCATAGGCAGGTACACAGTCATGGGTGAAGAGAGAGTACAGAATCGGGCTAAGAACACAACCTTGTGAAACGCCAGTGTTCAAGGTGATGGTTGATGAATGAAGGTTGCCTAATCTAACAGATTGGGGTCTGTTAGACAGGAAGTCTAAAATCCAGTGGCAGAGTGATGTGCTGATACCCAGAGGGTGGAGTTTGGATATCAGCATAGGCGGAATCACTGTGTTGAATGCAGAACTAAAATCGAGGAACAGCATTCTCACCTATGAGTTTTGACAGTCCAGGTGGGTTAGTGCAGTGCTGTTGAGATAGCGTCCTCTGTGGATCTGTTGCTATGATAAGCAAACTGGTGTGGGTCCAGCGTAGCAGGCAGGCAGGATTTCAAGTGAGAAAGAACTAGTCTTTTAAAGCACTTGGAAAATATTGGGGTGAGTGCTACAGGTCAAAATTCATTAAAGTCTGAAGCAGTAGAATGCTTAGGCACAGGCACAAGGATGGCTGATTTAAAGATAGAAGGTACAGCTGCCTGGGCAAGCGAAACATTAAAGATGTGAGCAAAGACACCCGCAAGTTCCACAGCACAAGCTCTTAGCACACGGCCAGGTACACCACCAGGGCCAGTTGCCTTCCGTGCATTCACTCTGCTCAGCATGCGACTGACGTCCGAATTGGAAAGTACAAGTGGGTTGTTGTCGGTGGAGGATCGTTTATTGAAGATATCAATATCATCTGGTCGAAACGAGCGTAGAAGTTGTTCAGCTCATCAGGGAGTGAAGCACTGTTGGTAGATGGAACAAAGCTAGTTGGTTTATAGTCAGTCAGGGTGTGTATTCCCTGCCACATACGCCGAGGGTCAGAGGAGGTAAAGTGCTCCTCAATCCAGAGTTTGTAGCAGTGCTTGGCTATAGCTGTTAGTCTCTTCATATTGCCAGGAACTCCAGTGGGCGGTACAAAGGACGCTTGTACCCTGAGCGCTTCTATGCTGAGGGATGCCATGCCAAGAAATCTCGGACCACCAGTCTTGTTTTTTGCCCTTATTTTGTATGCATTAGGTTTCTCCATTTATGTGCATCTGCTTTTCTTTTTTCTGTAAATCAGGACCGGCGTTTGTAGCAGTGCTTGGCTATAGCTATTCCTCTCCTCAGGTTAGCTCTGGCCAAGCTGTATGCTTCCCGGCGTCCTGATCTGAAGGCAGCATCTCTGGCTTTGAGCAATGTGCGAACCTCTCTGTTTATCCAGGGCATTTGAATAGGGAATGTTAATTGTTATGGCAAACTTAAATTTAATGATTAAGTATCACCAGGAAGAAAGATCGATGCTCAAAGAATTCTTTGAGGAGAAGACAGGAATAAGACAGACAGTCAAAGTCAGTCCACACAGTTGTTGATGTGTTTCAGGACAGAGTTAGTGTAGGTGTCCAAGTGGATGTGTGAGCCTGTGGAGGCTCGGGCAGCATACTCACTCCAGTCGGTGTGCTGGAACTGTTGCTGAAGGAAGGAGTCAGCCCCATCCATCCAGAACTTTACAGTTCTGGTTGAAGGCTTAATCCTCTGCATGACTGGAGTGTATTTGGGAAGCAGGAACAAAGAAAGATGATCGGAAAGTCCAAGATGGGGGAGGGGTGTTGTTTTGAAGCTGGTTAAAGTCGAACCGATGCTGAATCCGGTGTTTGTGCAGTGAATGTTAATTTCAAAAAGTGTCTGTCTGTCGTAACTGTAGTTCGCAAGAGTTATTTGCGCAAGAAAACTGGAGATAGCTAAGTACAGAAGTATAACATCACTAAAACCGGTAAGACGCTGAGCCTCGCAGTGTGATCGCGATGCCATCTTGGTCCTGGGAGACCAAGGACCATTTCCTATGGATATCAAGGTCCCAGAATCTGGAGGAAGAGAGGAGAGGCACGGAATCCACATTGCTCGAGGTACCCTGCAAAGTTTCCACAGTAAGTGGCGGTTTGGGGTCCCATGTCATCTGCTGGTGTGGGTCCACTGTATTTTCTGAGGTCCAAGGTCAACGCAGCCGCCTACCAGGGAGATTTAGATTACTTTATGCTTCCTTATGCTTCCAAGCGGGGTGGGTTAGTGCAGTGTGTAGTGCTGTTGAGAGCGAAGACACCCGCAAGTTCCACAGCACAAGCTCTTAGTACACGGCCAGGTACACCACCAGGGCCAGCTGCCTTCCGTGCATTCACTCTGCTCAGCATGCGACTGACGTCCGAAGTGGAAAGTACAAGTGGGTTGTCGTCGGTGGAGGATCGTTTATTGAAGAAATCAATATCATCTGGTCGAAACGAGTGTAAAAGTTGTTCAGCTCATCAGGGAGTGAAGCACTGTTGGTAGATGGAACAAAGCTAGTTGGTTTATAGTCAGTCAGGGTGTGTATTCCCTGCCACATATGCCGAGGGTCAGAGGAGGTAAAGTGCTCCTCAATCCGGCGTTTGTAGCAGTGCTTGGCTATAGCTATTAGTCTCTTCATATTGCCAGGAACTCCAGTGGGCGGTACAAAGGACGCTCGTACCCTGAGCGCTTCTATGCTGAGGGATGCCATGGTAAGAAATCTCAGACCACCAGTCTTGTTTTTTGCCCTTCTTTTGTACGCATTAGGTTTTTCCATTTATGTGCATCTGCTTTTGTTTTTTTTTGTGAACCAGGACCGGCGTTTGTAGCAGTGCTTGGCTATAGCTATTCCTCTCCTCAGGTTAGCTCTGACCAAGCTGTATGCTTCCCGGCGTCCTGATCTGAAGGCAGCATCTCTGGCTTTGAGCAGAGTGCGAACTTGTCTGTTCATCCAGGGCTTCTGATTAGGGAATGTTAATTATTATGGCAAACTTAAAATTAATGATTAAGTATCACCAGGAAGGAAGATCGACGCTCAAAGAATTCTTTGAGGAGAAGAGAGGAATAAGACAGACAGTCAAAGATTGCGTGAATCCGGTATTTGTGCAGTGAATGTTAATTTCCAAAAGTGTCTGTCTCTCGTAGCTGTAGTTCGCAAGAGTTATTTGTGCAAGAAAACTGGAGATAGCTAAGTACAGAAGTATAACATCACTAAAACTGGTAAGATGCTGAGCCTCGCAGTGTGATCGCGATGCCATCTTGGTCCTGGAAGACCAAGGACCATTTCCTATAGAAATCAAGGTCCCAGAATCTGGAGGAAGAGAGGAGAGGCACGGAATCCACATTGTTCGAGGTACCCTGTAAAGTTTCCACAGTCAGTGGCGGTTTGGTGTCCCATGTCATCTGCTGGTGTGGGTCCACTTTATGTTCTGAGGTCCAAGGTCAACGCAGCCGCCTACCAGGGAGATTTAGATTACTTTATGCTTCCTTATGCTTCCAAGCGAGGTGGGTTAGTGCAGTGTGTAGTGCTGTTGAGATAGCGTCCTCGGTGGATCTGTTGCTACGATAAGCATAGTGGTGTGGGTCCAGCCTAGCAGGCAGGCAGGCAGGATTTCAAGTGAGAAAGAATTAGTCTTTTAAAGCACTTGGAAATTATTGGGGTGAGTGCTACAGGTCAAAAGTCATTAAAGTCTGAAGCAGTAGAATGCTTAGGCACAGGCACAACGATGGCTGATTTAAAGATAGATGGTACAGCTGCCTGAGCAAGCGAAACATTAAAGATGTGAGTGAAGACACCCGCAAGTTCCATAGCAAAGCTCTTAGCACAATTTACAATTTACAAAGCTCTTAGCAAAAACTAATTTACAAAGCTCTTAGCACACGGCCAGGTACACCATCAGGGCCAGCTGCCTTCCGTGCATTCACTCTGCTCAGCATGCGACTGACGTCCGAAGTGGAAAGTACAAGCTGCACAAATCAGTCAGAGAGAGCGGGCAGCACGCACAAAACACTCAGAGAGAGCGCGCAGTTTGCACAAAACACTCAGAGAGCACGCAGTTTGCACAAAACACTCAGAGAGAGCGCGCAGATTGCACAAAACACTCAGCGAGAGCGCGCAGCATGCACAAAACCCTCAGCCAGAGCGCGCAGCATGCACAAAACCCTCAGCGAGAGCGCGCAGCACGCACAAAACCCTCAGCGAGAGCGCGCAGTTTGCACAAAACACACAGAGAGCGCAAAGCTCGCAAAAAAACCTCAGAGAGAGCGCGCAGTTCGCACAAAACACACAGAGAGATCGCAAAGCTCACAAAAAAAACTAAAGAGAGATCGCGCAGTTTGCACAAAACACTCAGAGAGAGCGCAAAGCTCGCAAAAAAAAAACCTGAGAGAGCGTGCAGCGCGCACAAAACATTCAGCGAGAGCGCGCAGTTTGCACAAAACATTCAGCGAGAGCGCGCAGTTTGCACAAAACACACAGAGAGAGCGCGCAGCACGCACAAAACCCTCAGAGAGATCGCAAAGCTCGCAAAAAAAAAACCTGAGAGATCGCGCAGCCCGCACAAAATTTCTGTTGAAGCCATAGCATAACTCAATGGTGAGTCAAAAGCGGCAGAGGTTACTTTTTTTTAAAAAACCGTGACCCAGGCAAAGCTCCATATTTGTAACGGCAAATGCAAAGCTGGTTAAGGCATAACTTTGTTGGGGTTAACCTTTTGTCTGAAGTGTCTTACATAACTTCAAGTCTTGTGTGAATGTGTTCACCGGAAAAATACTCCAACAGCGCTCCGTATAACATGGATAAAACAATTATTTACAACACATACCAAGTCGACGTTAACAGAGCACGTTTAATAAATAATATAGAAGACACGGGTTAGCCTTTTTTTTTGTAAGCACAGGGCTGACATTTTATGAAACACACTTTACCTTGTGTGAGCACTATATCTACAATGTTTGAATCCATTTTTAAAAAAAATGTTCTTCTTTTTTGCAGCTTGAACACAACTAAATCAGATGCAGTGGGCATGTAAATTTTGCAAATTTGTGTATGAAAGAAAGGGCAACTGCTTAGACATTACAGATACAGAAACATGGTGGTTACAGCCACCAGTGAAACGCATGTTGGAGCGCTGGCCAGCCCTTTTCAGAAAGCAGCAGGTATGGTAACAAATATGTAATTTATGTAAAATAAAACATACAATCATATTAACATGAACATATTACTTCTACAAGAGTAAATGTATTTTAATTTGTGTAATCTGTTAATGTGGTACAAATCGAATTATGGCTCTATGTGTGCTGTGTTTTTCCTAAAGGTTTTTGCTGAGTTCACAAGGGTGGCAAGTAAAGATCTTGAACAAGACTTTTTTGAGGCCTTGGACCGTCACACCCCACGATTCCTTGAGATCTTTAAATCCAGGAAAGGAATTATTGGCAGTACACTTGCAGACATTGTTGCCCAAGTTGAAATTAAGGTAAGGAATCTTTTTATTACAATTTGGAATGTTACTTATATAAGAGTGATCCAGTCACCTCCTTAATGGAACACTAGATAATATTTTTTACCTTAATTTTTTAGCTTAATTACAGCTTCAAAATCATTGTGATGCTCCACTGATCTTAGCTAGTGTTCCTTTAAGGTTGGTTAGTTTTCCTGTAGACTTGTCATTATCAACTAATTCCAAACATGAGAACCAACATTTATTTGCCATGGAGCTGCACTATTTCCCGAAAACTATTAAAGACAAATCAGTTATTTTTGTGCTGTGTAATGTTTCTTCATTTTTAATAGTCTTTCTAAAACCAGGGAGCCCAAAGACAGACAAGTTAAACAAAACAGCACAAACACCCAATAATATTTTTTTTAGCAGATGAATCCTGTTTTAATGGGATGGTAACATATATTATAGAACACAGACACCTATGTGTTTTAACTTATAATTTATCACACATTTTTCTCATGTTTATTTTTAGATATTTTGGTTTGTTTTTTCTTAACTTGTAGATCCAGGATATTACAGCAATGTGGACTGCTGTCCTTCGTTGTCTTCCAGGTTTATCTTGGAGATTAGGCAGGGAGTACTTCAAGGTCTGTTTTGTAAGTATTACATCAAATTGTATAATTAAAATTTACTTAGTGAAGACATGAAGGTTTTGCAATAATATATTTTTTTCATTATATTTACCTTTTGTCTGCAGGATTCAGATACCATCACAGATTTCATTCAGGTTCCTGATGGGTTATTGACTGTTATACCTGAAGACAGCCAGCAACCAGGTCCAAATGCCATACACTTTGAGCCATCTAGCATTAATATCATACTGGAAGGTAACATTATGGAGAACATTGAAAACCATGCTCAAGCTATTTGCCTGACATTTGAACTACTATACAACCTTCATTTGGACTATCCCAAAAGACTGGAGAACACATTTGACTTGCTAAACCTGGGAGTAGGCAATCTGAGCCCAAAATAATTTAAGGGATTTCTAAGTTTCGATGGACCCAGCTTTACCCTCTTATTGATGTTAGGCTCTCATTTATATGGTTTGCACTTGCAAAATGTTCTTGTGTTGTTCATAATGTGTCAAAGCACTTAAATTTATTGTGCAAAACTTTAGCTTGGTTAAGTGCATTAAACATTATTGTACATTTTTGTTTATTACACAGACTGTGCCATTTGAGTCATTCAAGAATAAAGATTACTGGAGGTTTTCTTTTAAAAAATATTTTTAATTGACTTAAATGTGGAATTAATTTTATTTTTGGGTAACTTTATGTATTTAGATAGGCTGATGTGCTCTGTGATGTAATGGAATTTGATTAAAATAAACCAAAAGTACTACTGAATAATAATTCTTTGTTGTGCTTACTTTATTTTTCTAAGGCAATCGGTTTCCTAAATTCTATTAAGTAAACAGGACTCTTGTGGAATTATGTTAACTTGGGTAACATAAGTTGGCAGTACTTAAAAATGGCAACTTACATCTATGTACTACTTAATGTCATGGGGCGACTGAAGTTAAAAAGGCTGCTATGATGGCAGATACTTACGAATTTACCCATAAGGAGTCGAGAGTGAAAGAGAGATCAGTGGTTGGAGAAAGGCTAATATAGAGGTTAAATCAGCAGAGACTAAAAGTCATAGGGAAGGGCCATCTGGCTCTAAACCTCATACTCAACTTCAAAAACCTGTAAATTCTACTCCCTCGGGAGAAATAATCTGCCATTATTGTAGAAAACCTGGCCATATAAAATCAGGTTGTCCAGTTCTGCAGAAGTGCAGACGTGGGTCTTATACTGACTCTTCAAAATCTGTGGCATTGGTAGTTGGTTCAGAGAGGACTATTAATTGTGTGGATCCTGAGTCTGAAATAACCCCCTCTCTGTATGATGGGTTTGTCTCCTGCTGTACAGTGTCCATTGGTTCTGGGGAGCCAGAAACCAAAATTAAAATTTTCAGGGACACTGGTGCAGTTCAGTCCTTGTTGTTACAAGGGGTTCGTGATTAGCCAGTTTCAATGACTCTTCAGTGTTGCTTCAAGGTGTGGGAAGTTTGTTTGGTGCCATGCCATTGCATAAAGTGTACCGTGTCATACTCCATGGAGTGTGCAGAATTCAAAGCTGCATAAGCCTCCCGAGCTTTCCCCTACAGGACACTCTGAACCAAAACGGTCCAACAATTTTCCAGCCAAGCTAATTCCGTGGCTATATTCTCAAAGGCATCAAAAAACACATCTACCTCGTCTTCCTGAAATTTTGGCATTAGATGTAGACATTTGGATACATCAAACCGAGTCTCATGTCTGCGCTGTTGTTGACTCTCCATCTGCGAGAGTTTAACCTTCTCCAACTCAATCTTAGCTAACTCCAGCTCCCTCAAACTATCCTTCTCCTTCTCTCGCCTACTCCTCTCTGCTTGTTCCCTAGCCAATCTTGCCTCAATGACGGAGTCACTCAAACCTAGGGACTGAACAAGGATCTACTATCTTAATTTTATTCAACTCTGAATCTACCTCAATCTCATAATATTCAGCAAGCTGGAGCAACTGAGGCTTCTTTAATTTTATCCAGTCCGATGTCTGCAGATGGGCTTGGATAAAACTTTCCGGATCAAACTGAGACATTTTTGGGAAAACATTTTTAAAATACCAAAAGCCCCCCAGCCGAAATGAGGACAGACCAGAGACCCCTGACTCTAAGGCTACTAAAATTCAAACACCAAGAGGTAACCTATATTCCCCTATTGGCCTAAAATCCCTAAGTACCACCAAAGTATGACTACAAAACTAAAAGTACTTGACAATTTTGGCCACCTTACCTCAAGTCCTCTCATAGGACTTCTGAAAGAACACATACAACTCAAGAAGCCCCAAGTAGGCCACAATTTCCAACAGGTATTTTTGAGTCAAATCAACATCACCAAATCAGATTTCCTGAGAACTCAACCAAACATACCCAATTACCAAAGGTCTAGACTGTATACAATCAAGCAACTCTGCAATCCAATACCCACCTTAGCAAACAGCTAACAGCCTTAGCAAACAGCTAATCTCAACAGAGCACAAAACTATCAAGTTACAATCACACAGCCAACAATTAGATCAAAATCAATCCCAGGACAAGCCCCCACTTGCTACGTACCACTAGCCAACCCCTTTTCACCATGAAATCGTCTAAAGGAAAGAAGGGTAACTAGTGTCCCTAGCCTAAAGGCTATGTGTTGCAAGTACCACAATATGAAAATAAGGTGTTGAAAGCTATTGTGATGAAATGAGAACTCGGGAGGGTTCACTCTTCTTACCCAAAGATCCTCGAAGAACCCAAGCGCTAACTCCATGATCGACCAGCCCAAGCATGTAGAGATTATTCAAAAGGGTAGGTAGTAATCTGGAGGTGCAACAGTTTCCAGAGCACTAGAGAAAAATCGGCCCCAAAACTTCCACCATCTTATATATATCCAAAACGACGCTCCGGTATCTGGCCTCCAATACCAGAGGTCCTCCCCTTTAAAGGCTCCACTTCAAGATCTCAAGAAAAGTAAGACCCCCCCCCCCCCCCCCCCCAGTGGCTGGAGTGTGTATTGTGGGAGTCAAGTGTCTATCCCAGTGCACCTAGTTTAGAAGAATCTATATTCAACACAATTAACTCTATTGAGAGAAAATCCCAGTTACGAAAATAATCACACCCCTGTGTAAGTCAAGGCCTCCTTAATCAACAACATTTTTATTTTGTCAATAAGGTCCATACCACACTTCTGACATATTTCATAAAATATCACCATTTAATATTCTAAACATGTACATAAACAAATGCATACATTTTCAAATGACCTTGCCTTTTCCCCAGAGATATCAAATAGAAATCAGAAGAATATCTATTAAACATACCTGAAAACCTGATTTTGGTGGCCTTAAAAGTACACTTACCCTATAATATAGTGTGATTCATATATCAAAGTATATGATCACATTCTAAAGTTGTCATATTGACAAACAATGATAGAAACATTTTACTTCTCAACCTCAAGTAGACTGTAAGTAATTATTCAAATTTCAAAATTTAACAACCTGGCTATTAGCTCAGACATTACATAATGTGGGTTAAAAGCTAAGTAGAACACTTGCACGCTCCTCTGCTCTTTGGGGCTTGAAAACTCCAGAATCCGATAGCTGCTAATCACAACGTATTAGTTGACTGCACAAACTTCTTGTCACACAGTCCACAGCACCAACTCACGTTTTTCAGAACAAATTCAAAAAAGCCACACCGAATTTCAGCTGTCTAAAATGCTTCATGAAGGCTGTGGTAAATTCAAAGACTGCCCATTACCACTGCTGCAATGCCCATTATCACAAGTGTCTGTGGTGCTGCATCAGCATTCATCCTCCATCAGTTCAACAATTTTTTTCCCCTCGTGTAAGACACCTCTGGGTTGATATCTTATGTGGAAAAAAATAAATAAATACACACACACACACATTATATTTATTAATTATATTCTTATTGAAAGATGATACAGTAAACATATTAAAAATATTTCAGTGCAAATTTTCTGGTTCAACTTACAATGAACACTAATTATACAACTTTGCTATAAAAACTTTATCATGGAGGTAGTTTAGACCACAGTTCTAAAAAAAAAATATCACTCAACACTAAACACACCCTTGTATTTACAGAAACTTTGAAAAAGCTAAACTTTTTAAGAAATATAATTCTGTTTAAAAATTTCTACAAAAAACAATAAACAAATTTCTTAAAATTGTGTTATTTGTGTTTGGTAGATTATTTCCTGGTTGTAACAATGCTTCTGGGCAATAAATCTTATACAGTTGGAAAGCCTGTTAAATGATGCCACATTTACCTTTTAAAGAGGCGCAACCCACATTCTCAGCTCTACTGCTCATCCCACAAATGCATGTTCCTTACAAATGTGGCACCGTTTAAAGGGGGAATTAACAGGCTTTCCAACGGTATGAGATAAACTGCCAAAAAGCATTGTTACAACAAAAAAAACTATCTACCAAACACAAATTTCCTTACTTTTTGTGCCAAGTTTATTTTTATAAGATACTCTTTGCAGTTATTTGACATTATTTCATTTGCATTTTGCCAGTCTTTGCTTTCATTATTGTTTTTTGGATTTTGCTGATAAGGTCTTTTGCTTCTGGAATCTCTCCAGAGTCTGCTTCGTGGTTTGCTTGAGTTTTGACAGAAGTTTCAAGGGTGGGTGGGTCTTAGAAGACTACGTTCACCGTGAATCTCCTTTGGTCATCGATTTTGGACTTACAGGTGCTCTGAAATCTCCTCTGGGACCTAGCCAAGCCCACCCCACCCCTAAATGGGACAAGCTTTTATCCCCATACACAGCATCAGGTATGAGTCTTGGTTCCTTCCAAGGTTTCTTCCTCTTGTGCTGAGGGAGTTTTCCCTTGCCACTGTTGCCCCTGGCTCGCTCATAGGAGGCTTGGACCCTGATCTCTGTAAAGCTGCTTTGTGACGACTTTTTGTTGTGAAAAGCGCTATATAAATACAATTTGATTTGATTTGAATTGAATTAAATTTTAGTATTAAATAGCTGTTACAAACATTATAATAAATAGCTGAATGGTCTGAAGATATTGCAGATGCTCATATTTCTTCCCTATGTGTTTTTTCTCCATTCAGTTGACTAGAATTTTAAAAGGCTTATATTAGTGATTTGTGCAAAATATTTATGGTCTTGCTTAATGTAATTATTATACTGTCTAGATAAAGTTTTATACAGTTTCTTGTGTTGTCAAATATGCATTTTTTTCAACACACTATATATAGCAGGAAGTTTAAAAAAAAACAGAAGTTTAAAAAAGTGCAGGAACATATGTTTGCAATCTGGAATAAAGAATACAAAACATAAATTAATTGTTATACTGACACAATTCCCAAAGTTTAAAGTCTGCATATTAAATACCAAACACAATGTTATTTCAAAACACACACAGTATATATATATATATATATATATATATATATATATATATATATATATATATATATATATATATGTCATAGCAAAACTAGCACTAAATGTTAATCCATATTTACAAGCACAATACTGGAGTTTTCTGTTCTTTTTTAAATGCTGAAGCGGTTACTTTTTGTTCTTGTTTCATCAGAAAATAACTGTCACTCTGTTTAAGGTGGAACAGGAGAAATTTTAACTGGATGCTAGCTAACATTAGCAGACGCTAACATACAAATATACTGTAAAAAAAATAATAATAAAATAACAATTAAAATTTAAGCAGTACATTTCTTCGTAGATGTCTTTCAGTAACTGTAAAACATTTATTTTAATTATTTGCAATTTGCTAAGACCTTTACATCCTGAGGTAGTGATAGCTTACAACCTGGTCTCACACCTATTCGTGATATAGTCATATATATAGGAGACTGCAATTCATGCTGAAAATATGCGATATGTCACGAATTGCAGACTACTATATCACGAGTAGGTGTGAGACCGGGTTGTAGCTTTGTCAGTAGTCATGGGGGTCCAGGTGTATGGAATGTCGTTGGTCTCTAAACGTGTTGGATTTGACCATGTTTTTTATTAGATTTTGTATAAACATTATACATATATAAATACGTTTAAAAGCGCACAAACACCCCCCCCCCCCCCCACACACACACACACGTATATAAACCCCTCACTTCAACCACCACTGAATTTACTGCTGAAAAAAGCCCTTTTTTAATTCAGATTTTTTTGTTCAATTTAATTTTGAAGGAGATTTATCCTCTCTTAACATATATAAGTATATACACATAATTAAATAACACATGAGTAAATTAATGTATCTTTACACATAGTATACATGTTTACAGAAAGAGGAGGATCTGGAAAGTTAATTTCACTATGGGTTTGTATTGACACCGTATTGTTTAGCAGTATGCTATTAAAATAATGCACATAATTTATCAATGTGAATGAATTACGCCTCAGTATGTGTCACACACACAGTGTGAGTGAATAGTGATGTTTGTTTGTTATAAAATTATGAAAAGCTTTAGAGCATGTTATGAATGAAGTTATATAATAATATGCATGTTTACAAATTTTAAGGTACTAAACACCAGTTTTTTTATTGTGAAACAAACTTCCAGTTGCTATGGGGATCAGCTTACTATTATTGCTGTCTTCACACTGCTCATGTAGGGCTCAACGTAGCCACAGGTCAGCGCTTAGCTCACTATGTTATGAATAATTCAGATGAAACGTAGGGACTACGTTCACAAAGGATTTATGTTTCGTGTCAGCTACAGTGTGTGACGTAAATCCTATCATGAATATGTAAGTACGCCCGGATTTGAGGCCTCCCATTGGCGAAAACCTTAAGAAGCGTGTAAACGTGTCAATTTTGGTCACGTTATCACGACAAATTTTATGTGTCAACACGCAAATTTTTAATAACGTGTTAACGAGCATGTGTTCACACGTTTAGAGCCCAATGGCGTTCTATAAGAGACCAACGCCATTCCATACACCTGGACCCCCATGACTGCTGACGAAGTGACACTGAGCCTGCAGTGGGCCAGCGCTGTTTTCTGACTGTGACTCTGAGTGTAGTCAATTCACAAAAAACATAAGAACGCAGTACCAAAGCATGGCTCAATGTTGCATGTAGGTATTTTAGTATTGAATTCCTCTGTTTTTTCTTTCATTTGTTTTATGCTTCAAAGGAATACATCTACAAATGAGTATGTGCAAGTGTGTAAAGCTCTGATATTTAAGTACCCTTTTCTGAAGGAAAATGAGGGGAATGGATGTGAGTTAATTCTAATAGTGAAAATTACTTTATTGTTGTTTTTATACTTGTTCTTGTATAATTTAATTTGGAAACAGGTTATTTTCATTTTAAATGGCTTGGCCTGCTCTAAGTGTGTAGAATTACATGAGGTTTTGTAGTTACGGCTGGTAAAATGTAACGCGGATAAGCCCGTTGCAGTGGGCAGACAAGGTGCACTATATTCTGAAGCAACTTTGCGGTTGTATTTTTGGTTGTACACAAGGGACCAAAACTTGCTATATGTTGCTGAACAGCTTTTGATTTGCTCTACAACATTTCTTGTCGACTTTTCTTAGTAAGATAGGGATATCCAAACTCAGATATTTCTGTAATGGTAATTTTTATATGTCTCTGTTGAAAGAACTTGTCTGCTTGTTTGTCAGTATATTCATTTCTAATCGTCAACAGAGCTCAAAAACTAAGTGTATGTCACGTCAGCTCGAGGTCAATGCTTTATTAGAACAAACCACATCTTGTATATCAAACTGAGATGTCTCTAAGGAAACTAAGCTTGCAGAAACATCGAGTGATTATCTTATGGTTATGACGTATAAAATACCTATATAAATATCTCTGTGAAAACATCTCCTTTGTCCACATTCACATAGTACTCTCTGCTATTGTATGTTGACCACCTTAAGGTTAAATAAACTACTTTCTGATTCCAAATGCTCTGTTAGATTTCAATTCTTAATACTTGTACTTATTTTCTCCATCACAATTTCAAAAATACATATCAAATTCAAATGTGTACACAGTACACATTTTAAAATGCTTGTGACAATGATACATGTGTACGTTGAACGTTTTCAAACCCATGCCTTCTTTTTTGTACAAGACTCTGTGTATAATCAGTAATGTTGGAATTGAAATGTCCAAAATTGGAATAATCTGAAATATGTAACATGGAAAAGGTTAAGTACTAGCTGCCTGAGTACCATTTTCAAATGACCAATCATATGTTGCATTAACTTAATAAAAAATAAATAAAAACTACACTGACATACTACCATCTGGCCACAAATGGGAGTATGTGTCCACAATTCCATTTAGACCTAACAGGTGGTGGTGGGGTCTTAGGTCCGAAAGGCCATTTAGTCGAGAAAATAGCAGTTGCTTACCTCTTCGTAGTACCACACCATCCCAATCCACATATATGATAAGCTGCTTGGTGCACCTTATCGGCCTAGCGCGCGGCGCCCCCTAGACGATTTCTTTGCAGAGCCCGGGGTCGGGTCCTGGGCACACGTGGTGGGAGCTAAAAATCCTCAAAGTTTGGGCCTTTTACCCGCAATTTTGCATCAATCCACCAGGTGGCTCCTGGAACGTCCCGATTCCAATATATTCCATTACATTCCATTACAGGCAAATATATTGAGATTGGGATGGCGTATAAATATATATCATTCGTTGAAGTGTTTTGTAATGTTTTTAATACTTTTAACATGCCCAACATCCATAGACATTAACATTTTAAAGTGTTGGCTACTTTGATAAGGCAACACAAAAGTCCTTTCACAAAGTTTCCAACTATCTTTGATATATTTATAATGCCAGTAAACCGACAAACACGTAACCACAGTGAGCCAGCCTGCCCTTCTGAAACTCTTGTCCGAACGCCTTACTTTCAAATTTTCAAGTTAGCTAACGTTACTGCTGCATTACTTAAGGTGGAAGCAAAAAATTTAAAAGCTTCTGAGCGAACACCAGTCAGAATCCGAATGTTAAACAATACACCTGCATATAGTCAGCACAAAAAGATTGCTCACACATTAAAATCATGCCCAAGTGGTCCAAAGTTATGTTCCCTGATTAAACTAAATTAGATTAGATTAGATTCAACTTTGTCATTGTGCAGAGTACAAGTACAGGGCCAGTAAAATGTAGTTAGCATTTAACCAGAAGTGCAATATATAACATTATTTACATAATTTACATAAAGTGCAGTAGTGATATTATAGTGATTTTCGTGCCCTGCCCAGGCAGCGTTTATGGTAGATGTCCTCGAAGGAACTTGAAACTGGACACCTGATCCACTGCAGTTCCGTTGATGTAAATGGGGGCGTGAGCTTGGTTCCTAGTCCGTCTGAGGTCCATGATGATCTCCTTTGTTTTGAGCATGTTTAGTACCAGGTTATTGTTTTGGCACCACAAGGACAGATGCTGTACTTCATCCCGGTAGGGCGTTTCATTATTGTCTGTAATCAAGCCTATCACCATGGTGTCATCTGTGAATTTGACTACGGTGTTTGAACCATAGGCAGGTACACAGTCATGGGTGAAGAGAGAGTACAGAATCGGGCTAAGAACAAAACCTTGTGGAACGCCAGTGTTCAAAGTGATGGTTGATGAATGAAGGTTGCCTAATCTAACAGATTGGGGTCTGTTAGACAGGAAGTCTAAAATCCAGTGGCAGAGTAATGTGCTGATACCCAGATGGTTGAGTTTGGATATCAGCATAGACGGAATCACTGTGTTGAATGCAGAACTAAAATCGACGAACAGCATACTCACCTATGAGTTTTGACAGTCCAGTTGGGTTAGTGCAGTGTGCAGTGCTGTTGAGATAGCGTCCTCGGTGGATCTGTTGCTATGATAAGCAAAGTGGTGTGGGTCCAGCGTAGCAGGCAGGCAGGATTTCAAGTGAGAAAGAACTAGTCTTTTAAAGCACTTGGAAATTATTGGGGTGAGTGCGACAGGTCAAAAGTCATTAAAGTCTGAAGCAGTAGAATGCTTAGGCACAGGCACAATGATGGCTGACTTAAAGATAGATGGTACAGCTGCCTGGGCAAGCGAAACATTAAAGATGTGAGTGAAGACACCTGCAAGTTCCACAACACAAGCTCTTAGCACACGGCCAGGTACACCATCAGGGCCAGCTGCCTTCCGTGCATTCACTCTGCTCAGCATGCGACTGACATCCGAAGTGGAAAGTACAAGTGGGTTGTCGTCCGTGGAAGATTTATTGAAGATATCAATATCATCTGGTCGAAACGAGCGTAGAAGTTGTTCAGCTCATCAGGGACTGAAGCACTGTTGGTAGATGGAACAAAGCTAGTTGGTTTATAGTCAGGGCGTGTATTCCCTGCCACGTACACCGAGGGTCAGAGGAGGTAAAGTGCTCCTCAATCCGGCATTTGTAGCAGTGCTTGGCTATAGCTATTAGTCTCTTCATATTGCCAGGAACCCCAGTGGGCGGTACAAAGGACGCTTGTACCCTGAGCACTTCTATGCTGAGGGATGCCATGGTAAGAAATCTCGGACCACCAGTCTTGTTTTTTGCCCCCTTCTTTTGTACGCATTAGGTTTTTCCATTTATGTGCATCTGCTTTTCTTTTTTTCTTTTTTCTGTGAATCAGGACCGGCGTTTGTAGCAGTGCTTGGCTATAGCTATTCCTCTCCTCAAGTTAGCTCTGGCCAAGCTGTATGCTTCCCGGCGTCCTGATCTGAAGGCAGCATCTCTGGCTTTGAGCAGAGTTCGAACCTCTCATCCAGGGATTCTGATTAGGGAATGTTAATTGTTATGGCAAACTTAAAATTAATGATTAAGTATCAACAGGAAGGAAGATCAATGCTCAAAGAATTCTTTGAGGAGAAGAGAGAAATAAGACAGACAGTCAAAGATTCTCTCTTATCTCTTGAGTTTCTTGAACAAATCCAAGCCAAATATAGGACCCCAGTCACATACACCATTATTACATTATGTTTCGTTCCATCAACCCAAACATTCCCTTATTGGTGCCTCATTATCTTCATTTTTTTATTTTTTTATTTGCCATAACAATATTATTGTCTTTTGTGATAACACTCTGTCCACACAGTTGATGTGTTTCAGGACGCACAAAAAACTCAGAGATGGCAAAGCTCACAAAAATAAACCTCAGAGAAATCGCGCAGCACGCACAAAACACACAGAGAGAGCGCACAGTTCGCACAAAACACAGAAAGCGCAATGCTTGCAAAAAAACCCTCAGAGTAATCGCGCAACTTGCACAAAACACTCAGAGATCGCGCAGCACGCACAAAACACTCAGAGAGAGCGCAAAGCTCGCAAAAAAAAAACCTCAGAGAGATCGCGCAGCACGCACAAAACACTCAGAGAGACAGCAAAGCTCGCAAAAAAAATCTCAGAGAGAGGTGGGCCCTGGACCCACCGCGACCCTGAATTGGATACGTGGTTACAGATAATGAATGAATGAATGAATGAATGTTTGGTCGTGTTTTATTTTTGAACAGTGCTATATGCTACAGACCTCCTAGGGACCAGCTCCCTCCTCTCATAATGCCTCAAACAAAGTTCCAGAGCTCCCATAACCAACTCTCTCCTCTGTGGACTCTCCTCTCACTGCCCCATGCACTCTGTTGCATTGTCATAAAACGCCCACTAGGCGGCGGCATAGCTACTGGACATATGAACCTTTCTCCATGTTTAAGACTCCGTTTGCTGGAATATTTTGAATACAAGGAAGTTTAAGTTTTCAGTTTAAGTCCCACTAGAACACAATAAATTATTTTCTTGAATTATTTAACTATATTTCTGTTGTTCATTTCTGTGTTTAACAGGTGTAAATTCTACAATCATATTCAATAATGGTCTTTTTCAAATGTCAAATTAAATATTTTTGAACATTATTTTGTATGCACGTAGACAAGACATACATTCTCAGATGAAATGCAGGCTTCAATGTAAAAAATACAGATGCTAATTTGGTGGGAGTCATAAGGCGGTGGGGTGTTTCTTTTCATGTGGAAAGTTTCTTTGTAGTTTTTCTGACGCTATGCTTTCTGTCCGTTTTCCAACGAAGCGAAGCAATTTGAGCTAAACGCTTCGGATTTCCACAAGACGTTTTTGCGTTGCTTTGCTGCGTTACACGGTTGCCTGGATACGTTCAGCTCCTTGAAAATTGATTGGCTGCGCGGCTCCCTCACTGTTAACACGCATTCACAACGATTTATTTTTTCATACGGCGCGTTTCAAACCGCATTCTGTCGAACTATGCAGTATTTCAAAGTAGCACACAATCGTTAGTGTTACATTTAGTAGTGTAGAACTCCGAGCGTGGACTACTGAGGGATTTACGACAGACCCTCTTCTCGTCTCCAGTCCTGAGTGAACTATATTTTAGTTGTAGCTTCACCACTGGTTCAGCTTAACAAATCAATCTAAAGAAAGCTTTTCCGTTCAGCTTACGTTGCGGATAAAGTCGTAGAAGAATGGACCGCGTCACTCCGGTCAATTTTGTCCAGCACAAACCGAAGATGGCAACAGACTACACGCCTTACATGGAAATGAAGGTGACTGTAACGAATTTGTGTTTTGATGCTTATGTATTTTTAATATGGAAAGCTGAAATGTCCAGATCTCTCTCTTTTGAAATAAGAGTCTGACGTATCGCGTGTAAACGATGTTAAAATTCCAGAATGTGTCTTCACTCTGTCCAAATATGGAGAAAGTTTAGCTCCATGCTGCAGTACTCCTTATTTCTTCAGCATCAATGGACCCTGAAGAGAAGGAGTACTGCAGCATGGACTGAAAGGGAACTAGTTAGGGCAACCAATCAGAACCCAAATGATTTACATATGAGATCTTAAAGTGCCCCTCTGGTAATCGATTAAACCCTTAAGACTTTTCTGCTTTCAGAATAAGGTATTTAGATGGTATTTCTAGTAAAAAAAAGTCCCACTTGAACTCTACATTGTCGCCTTCTTTCATTCCTGCAGCCCAGAAGTGCTGCCCTGCAAGGGACAAGACAAGAGCGGTAACAGTATCCAGGACTGGGGACAACATAGTAGCGGTAACAGGATCCTGGACTGAGGACAAGATACGAGTGGAAACAGGAGCCTGGACAGGGGACAAGACAGGAGCAGAAACAGGAGCCTGGACTGGAGCAGAAGCAGGAGTCTGGACTGGGGACAAGACAGGAGCGGTAACAGTATCCAGGACTGGGGACAACATAGTAGCGGTAACAGGATCCTGGACTGAGGACAAGACAGGAGCAGAAACAGGAGCCTGGACTGGAGCGGTAACAGGATCCTGGACTGAGGACAAGATACGAGTGGAAACAGGAGCCTGGACTGGGGACAAGACAGGAGTGGAAACAGGAGCCTGGACTGGGGACAAGACAGGAGTGGAAACAGGAGCCTGGACTGGGGACAAGACAGGGGCGGAAACAGGATCCTGGACTGGGGACAGGAGAAGAAGAGGCACTATGGGCAGAGCTGCTTGTGGATGTGGCACTGTGGAGCTCTGCATCCTCTGGAGCAGCCTGGGGCTCTGGATCCTCAGTAGCAGCCTTGGAGAATTTTTTCCAAAAAGCTTAGTAAAACATTCTACAGTTATTCCAGGGCTCTCTCACAGCAAGATTTCAGCTCATCGTAATGCTTCTCTCCTAAGAAGTGATCCTATGAACATAACTGATAAAATCTGGTGGGGAAGGAAAATTCAAATATTTAAAAAAAAGTTTGCATTGTAATCTTCACAGGTTTTAACTCACTCCCATCAAATCCATTAGGAACTCCCATGAGAAACTGCAAAACAGCAGGTTGATCACCCACAGTTAAAGCAAATATCTTCTCTGCAAACATAAATGCCTTCTCTAAAGAACATTGTGTCTGAGGTATCCTTTTGATGGGTGGACATTCTGTAATAGTGGGTGGTTGGTATGGAGGTGGACACAAATGCAAAGTACCACAGAATTTATTTAAAACAGAAAACCTGATCAAATCAAATGTATTTGTATAGTGCTTTTTACAACTGATGTTGTCACAAAGCAGCATCACAGAATTCATGTAAGTTTTGACATGAAATGTAAAAAATGTGAAAAATCCCCAGGTGAGCAAGCAAAGGGCGACAGTGGCACAGAGAATCTCCCTCAGAGCTGTGGAAGAAAGCTTGGGAGGAACCAAGGTTCACACGGGGAACTATCCTCCTCTGATCAGTCTACTGGTAATAATAGTTAGTCTGTGAGGGGCAGCTCCAAGGCCAGTGGTGGTGGCTGGAGCATGGGCAGCTGGTCTGAAGCGTGGAACAGGAGCTCAACAGTCATTCATCAGTGTCCAGACGGACAGGGGGGCAGTCGTTTACACAGAAAAAGGTAGAGGGATGGAGTTAGTTTTGATCTGTTTGGGTGAATTTAAAGCAGAAAATGTCTCTATTTTATGACCATTATTAATTACATTATACATGTTACCGTTAGGCCCAGTTATAAAAAGCCATGACATTAACTTTCACTGCTATGCAGACGACATGCAATTGTATATTCAGCCAAGCCCGATGACAAACACAGATTAAAGAAAGCAGAGGTGCAAAGGCTGGCTTCAGGGCTATGCCACCTCCAGCCACCAGGGGAGGCAGCAGGTGATCTCTGGACCCAATCAGACTTGATGGTAAACACCTGAGGACAGCCCTTATAGGCAAAGCGACACAGAAACACATTGCTAGATCTTTGTCTCTTTCTGAGTCACAAGAAACAGTAAGTAATTTTGTTAGAGGGTTGAGAGTTCCTACACTCCCACTCATCCTTACACTTCTCAAGCCATTTATGTCTTTACAGTTGTTGTATTAAAAAAAAATTAGTTCTAATTTTCCCTTTCTCTTTGGAAAGCCAGTTTTCCCCTGGTGTCCTTTGTTCTTTTCCCGCCAAAACCCAAGGGCTGGTTTCTATAATCACCTGTCTGTTTCCCACCCATTTTCAGGATTTTACTTAAGGCACTGTATCACCAGTTCTCTCCACTGCAGCCTTAGCGCAGTGGCAAAGAACTGACCTAGTAACACAGCAGCCCTGGTTCTTGCTCTTGGGTCCTGTTAAATTACATTTAATTAAAGTGACCCATTACAAGAGGACTGTTTAAAAGATGTGAAAGGCTGGATGTTGCATAAGTTTCTCCTTCTTAACAGTAATAACAGAATTTCTGGTTCTGGGTCCAAAAGTGGCAAGAAATAAATGATCAGATTTAATATTAAATCTCGCTGACTTTCCAGTTAAACCCGGTTCAGCCGCAAAAAAAACTTGGTGTCATAATTGACCCGGATTTATCATTTGATCAACACATAGGCAGTAATCACTAGGACAGCTTTTTTACATCTTCACAACATCACCAGGATAAGAAATGCCTCATCCCTGCAGGACACAGACACATTAGTACATGCCTTTATTACTTGCTGCAGCCAGGGTCCTCACTAAAACTATAAAATTTGAACATATCAGTCCAGTTATATCATCACTTCATTGGCTGCCTGTGAAATTCTGCATCGATTATAAAATTCTGTTATTAACGTATAAAGCCCTACATGGGCTCGCTCCTGAATTCCTTCAAGATACTATTTCCTAGTTTATGAGCCTCCACATTTACTCAGATCACAGAGTACTGGATTTTTAATAGTTCCCAGAATTCAGAAAACCTCAGCTGGGGGAAGAGCTTTTTCTTATAAAGCCCCCCAAATCTGGAATGATCTTCTAAAACCAACCCCAAGTTGATGATGTTTTTCCATACATTTTCAAATGCAAGGCAAGATGGAAATTGTCCTGTCACTGTTTGGTCTCTATTTTTAAAAAGAAAAAAAAAATTCCTGTGTTCTGCACCAACCATATAATGTGTATCTTTCTGTGCAACAATGGTGGAATTGGTGAACCTCTTACCATATTGGCTTCAGAGAGACACTGACACTCTGAGAAGCTCTTTTTATACCCAATCATGTTGTCAATTGACCTAATTAGTGTTAATTGGTCTTCCAGCTGTTCGTTATATGCTCAATTTCCTTTTTCCAGCCACTTATTGCTACTTGTCCCAACTTTTCTGGAATTTTTTGGTTTGTATAAAATAAAGTCTTAGGTGGGAGTTATTTTAATTAGTAAGCTGGGAATTTTAGGGGAATAACTGTAGTAAAGTGTAGGGTTATTTATGTCAGTATGATTTGTGTTTTTGTTATTAGATTCAGGGATTTTGCAGAAGGAGGCATATAGTATGTGGGGAAGCAAACCAGCCCCAGTGAAAACTTTGTAGGTTCACCTTTGAGTGGTTGAAGGTTATGGAGGTGTGTGAGAGCATGTGTGAGAGCCTAACTCTGTAAGGGAGAAGCAATGGGATTAATATAGGCTAACCTTGTCTTTTTCATTCCTTTGCTGTAGGTTACCTTGCCTGTTTTGTTTTGCTTAACATTTGTTGAAATAGTCTAGACGGGAGATTACGGTGTTAGCGGTGTTGCATGTTGAGTTAGGTATGGCCTAATCTTCCTTATGTTGAATAGTGAGAAGAGGCACAATCAAGCTACAGCAGTAATGTGATCTGTGAAGGTCAGCTGGTCATCAACCATGACACTCAGGTTTCTTACAACCTTGATGGGAGCCACTGATAGGGACTCTAGCTTGATGCTGATGTTGTGGAGAATAGCTTGCTTGACTGGGAGGGCCAGCAGTTCAGTTTTGGATAAATTCAATTGAAGGTGATGTTCCTTCATCCATGTAGATATGTCAGAGAGACAGTCAGAGATTCGAGTTGCCACTGAAGTGTCACCTGGAGGAAAGGATAAATAGAGCTGTGTGTCATCTGCATAGCAGTGATAGGAGAAGCCGTGTGAATGTATGATTGGGCCTAGAGAGGTGGTGTACAAAGCAAAGAGGAGGGGAACCAGCACTGAGCCTTGGGGCACACCTGTGGTGAGGTGGTGTCATGCTGATGTTTGTCCAAGCCATGACACATGCTTAGCATGAGAGGCCTGCTCTGATAGGGACCATGGCCAAGAAACCAGACACTAAGGTCTCAGGAGTAATCAAAGCATTACCTCCCAGAGCCCAGAGAACTGAAAACCCTGCCCCAGCCACCTGTTGCCAGGTGACTGAACCAAAACCTGGGAAGGTAGGTCCCGTGCAATACGTCACCTCCCAGACAGTTTTGGCTGGAGCTCCAATGCAGCGGATAGCTTCCTTACAGATTCCAGGGCATCCCCTTTGGAATACTTTCAGGAAGATACCAAGCTTCTACTACATTGGAACTCCAATGGATTGTGAACTGATGGTGGACAACAGGTAAATATCTGAAATCAGAGCACTCAACAAAATTGTCAGGCTTCTACCACCAGCACCAGCACCAGCCCCAGCCCTCCCCCACTCATTAAAATGACCCTCAGGTTCCATACATTACATCATCTCCCTGTCTTGAATGGAGCTTTGATGCTGCTGATTGCTCCTTAGTCTAGTGTTTGTAGTTTTTGAGGTCTGGTGGTCTGGGAGATGAATATATTATTTTGAGCACTGTGGTCCAACTGGACGTGGATATGCACATTACTTCCCAGCATCCATGTGTTTTATTTCATACACTGTCCTCAAGATTCCTTGTACTGTTAATCACCTATCTGCATTTGGGCTCTTTAAAGACAGCTTTGATTTGATCTGTCTGTTCTAAATCAAGGGAACAGTGACAGGGTTGTGTGTAGTGTGTTAGTGTTGGTAGGTGGATTGGCGACTCAAAAGTGTCCGTAGGTGTGTGTGAGTGAATGTGTGTGTGTGTGTGTCTGTGTTGCCCTGTGAAGGACTGGTGCCCCCTCCAGGGTGTATTCCCGCCTTGCGCCCAATGATTCCAGGTAGGCCCTGGACCCACCGCGACCCTGAATTGGATAAGTGGTTACAGATAATGAATGAATGAATGAATGAATGAATGAATGAATGTTTGGTCGTGTTTTATTTTTGAACAGTGCTATATGCTACAGACCTCCTAGGGACCAGCTCCCTCCTCTCATAATGCCTCAAACAAAGTTCCAGAGCTCCCATAACCAACTCTCTCCTCTGTGGACTCTCCTCTCACTGCCCCATGCACTCTGTTGCATTGTCATAAAACGCCCACTAGGCGGCGGCATAGCTACTGGACATATGAACCTTTCTCCATGTTTAAGACTCCGTTTGCTGGAATATTTTGAATACAAGGAAGTTTAAGTTTTCAGTTTAAGTCCCACTAGAACACAATAAATTATTTTCTTGAATTATTTAACTATATTTCTGTTGTTCATTTCTGTGTTTAACAGATGTAAATTCTACAATCATATTCAATAATGGTCTTTTTCAAATGTCAAATTAAATATTTTTGAACATTATTTTGTATGCACGTAGACAAGACATACATTCTCAGATGAAATGCAGGCTTCAATGTAAAAAATACAGATGCTAATTTGGTGGGAGTCATAAGGCGGTGGGGTGTTTCTTTTGATGTGGAAAGTTTCTTTGTAGTTTTTCTGACGCTATGCTTTCTATCCGTTTTCCAACGAAGCGAAGCAATTTGAGCTAAACGCTTCGGATTTCCACAAGACGTTTTTGCGTTGCTTTGCTGCGTTACACGATTGCCTGGATACGTTCAGCTCCTTGAAAATTGATTGGCTGCGCGGCTCCCTCACTGTTAACACGCATTCACAACGATTTATTTTTTCATACGGCGCGTTTCAAACCGCGTTCTGTCGAACTATGCAGTATTTCAAAGTAGCACACAATCGTTAGTGTTACATTTAGTAGTGTAGAACTCCGAGCGTGGACTACTGAGGGATTTACGACAGACCCTCTTCTCGTCTCCAGTCCTGAGTGAACTATATTTTAGTTGTAGCTTCACCACTGGTTCAGCTTAACAAATCAATCTAAAGAAAGCTTTTCCGTTCAGCTTACGTTGCGGATAAAGTCGTAGAAGAATGGACCGCGTCACTCCGGTCAATTTTGTCCAGCACAAACCGAAGATGGCAACAGACTACACGCCTTACATGGAAATGAAGGTGACTGTAACGAATTTGTGTTTTGATGCTTATGTATTTTTAATATGGAAAGCTGAAATGTCCAGATCTCTCTCTTTTGAAATAAGAGTCTGACGTATCGCGTGTAAACGATGTTAAAATTCCAGAATGTGTCTTCACTCTGTCCAAATATGGAGAAAGTTTAGCTCCATGCTGCAGTACTCCTTATTTCTTCAGCATCAATGGACCCTGAAGAGAAGGAGTACTGCAGCATGGACTGAAAGGGAACTAGTTAGGGCAACCAATCAGAACCCAAATGATTTACATATGAGATCTTAAAGTGCCCCTCTGGTAATCGATTAAACCCTTAAGACTTTTCTGCTTTCAGAATAAGGTATTTAGATGGTATTTCCAGTAAAAAAAAGTCCCACTTGAACTCTACATTGTCGCCTTCTTTCATTCCTGCAGCCCAGAAGTGCTGCCCTGCAAGGGACAAGACAAGAGCGGTAACAGTATCCAGGACTGGGGACAACATAGTAGCGGTACAGGATCCTGGACTGAGGACAAGATACGAGTGGAAACAGGAGCCTGGACAGGGGACAAGACAGGAGCAGAAACAGGAGCCTGGACTGGAGCAGAAGCAGGAGTCTGGACTGGGGACAAGACAGGAGCGGTAACAGTATCCAGGACTGGGGACAACATAGTAGCGGTAACAGGATCCTGGACTGAGGACAAGACAGGAGCAGAAACAGGAGCCTGGACTGGAGCGGTAACAGGATCCTGGACTGAGGACAAGATACGAGTGGAAACAGGAGCCTGGACTGGGGACAAGACAGGAGTGGAAACAGGAGCCTGGACTGGGGACAAGACAGGAGTGGAAACAGGAGCCTGGACTGGGGACAAGACAGGGGCGGAAACAGGATCCTGGACTGGGGACAGGAGAAGAAGAGGCACTATGGGCAGAGCTGCTTGTGGATGTGGCACTGTGGAGCTCTGCATCCTCTGGAGCAGCCTGGGGCTCTGGATCCTCAGTAGCAGCCTTGGAGAATTTTTTCCAAAAAGCTTAGTAAAACATTCTACAGTTATTCCAGGGCTCTCTCACAGCAAGATTTCAGCTCATCGTAATGCTTCTCTCCTAAGAAGTGATCCTATGAACATAACTGATAAAATCTGGTGGGGAAGGAAAATTCAAATATTTAAAAAAAAGTTTGCATTGTAATCTTCACAGGTTTTAACTCACTCCCATCAAATCCATTAGGAACTCCCATGAGAAACTGCAAAACAGCAGGTTGATCACCCACAGTTAAAGCAAATATCTTCTCTGCAAACATAAATGCCTTCTCTAAAGAACATTGTGTCTGAGGTATCCTTTTGATGGGTGGACATTCTGTAATAGTGGGTGGTTGGTATGGAGGTGGACACAAATGCAAAGTACCACAGAATTTATTTAAAACAGAAAACCTGATCAAATCAAATGTATTTGTATAGTGCTTTTTACAACTGATGTTGTCACAAAGCAGCATCACAGAATTCATGTAAGTTTTGACATGAAATGTAAAAAATGTGAAAAATCCCCAGGTGAGCAAGCAAAGGGCGACAGTGGCACAGAGAATCTCCCTCAGAGCTGTGGAAGAAAGCTTGGGAGGAACCAAGGTTCACACGGGGAACTATCCTCCTCTGATCAGTCTACTGGTAATAATAGTTAGTCTGTGAGGGGCAGCTCCAAGGCCAGTGGTGGTGGCTGGAGCATGGGCAGCTGGTCTGAAGCGTGGAACAGGAGCTCAACAGTCATTCATCAGTGTCCAGACGGACAGGGGGGCAGTCGTTTACACAGAAAAAGGTAGAGGGATGGAGTTAGTTTTGATCTGTTTGGGTGAATTTAAAGCAGAAAATGTCTCTATTTTATGACCATTATTAATTACATTATACATGTTACCGTTAGGCCCAGTTATAAAAAGCCATGACATTAACTTTCACTGCTATGCAGACGACATGCAATTGTATATTCAGCCAAGCCCGATGACAAACACAGATTAAAGAAAGCAGAGGTGCAAAGGCTGGCTTCAGGGCTATGCCACCTCCAGCCACCAGGGGAGGCAGCAGGTGATCTCTGGACCCAATCAGACTTGATGGTAAACACCTGAGGACAGCCCTTATAGGCAAAGCGACACAGAAACACATTGCTAGATCTTTGTCTCTTTCTGAGTCACAAGAAACAGTAAGTAATTTTGTTAGAGGGTTGAGAGTTCCTACACTCCCACTCATCCTTACACTTCTCAAGCCATTTATGTCTTTACAGTTGTTGTATTAAAAAAAAATTAGTTCTAATTTTCCCTTTCTCTTTGGAAAGCCAGTTTTCCCCTGGTGTCCTTTGTTCTTTTCCCGCCAAAACCCAAGGGCTGGTTTCTATAATCACCTGTCTGTTTCCCACCCATTTTCAGGATTTTACTTAAGGCACTGTATCACCAGTTCTCTCCACTGCAGCCTTAGCGCAGTGGCAAAGAACTGACCTAGTAACACAGCAGCCCTGGTTCTTGCTCTTGGGTCCTGTTAAATTACATTTAATTAAAGTGACCCATTACAAGAGGACTGTTTAAAAGATGTGAAAGGCTGGATGTTGCATAAGTTTCTCCTTCTTAACAGTAATAACAGAATTTCTGGTTCTGGGTCCAAAAGTGGCAAGAAATAAATGATCAGATTTAATATTAAATCTCGCTGACTTTCCAGTTAAACCCGGTTCAGCCGCAAAAAAAACTTGGTGTCATAATTGACCCGGATTTATCATTTGATCAACACATAGGCAGTAATCACTAGGACAGCTTTTTTACATCTTCACAACATCACCAGGATAAGAAATGCCTCATCCCTGCAGGACACAGACACATTAGTACATGCCTTTATTACTTGCTGCAGCCAGGGTCCTCACTAAAACTATAAAATTTGAACATATCAGTCCAGTTATATCATCACTTCATTGGCTGCCTGTGAAATTCTGCATCGATTATAAAATTCTGTTATTAACGTATAAAGCCCTACATGGGCTCGCTCCTGAATTCCTTCAAGATACTATTTCCTAGTTTATGAGCCTCCACATTTACTCAGATCACAGAGTACTGGATTTTTAATAGTTCCCAGAATTCAGAAAACCTCAGCTGGGGGAAGAGCTTTTTCTTATAAAGCCCCCCAAATCTGGAATGATCTTCTAAAACCAACCCCAAGTTGATGATGTTTTTCCATACATTTTCAAATGCAAGGCAAGATGGAAATTGTCCTGTCACTGTTTGGTCTCTATTTTTAAAAAGAAAAAAAAAATTCCTGTGTTCTGCACCAACCATATAATGTGTATCTTTCTGTGCAACAATGGTGGAATTGGTGAACCTCTTACCATATTGGCTTCAGAGAGACACTGACACTCTGAGAAGCTCTTTTTATACCCAATCATGTTGTCAATTGACCTAATTAGTGTTAATTGGTCTTCCAGCTGTTCGTTATATGCTCAATTTCCTTTTTCCAGCCACTTATTGCTACTTGTCCCAACTTTTCTGGAATTTTTTGGTTTGTATAAAATAAAGTCTTAGGTGGGAGTTATTTTAATTAGTAAGCTGGGAATTTTAGGGGAATAACTGTAGTAAAGTGTAGGGTTATTTATGTCAGTATGATTTGTGTTTTTGTTATTAGATTCAGGGATTTTGCAGAAGGAGGCATATAGTATGTGGGGAAGCAAACCAGCCCCAGTGAAAACTTTGTAGGTTCACCTTTGAGTGGTTGAAGGTTATGGAGGTGTGTGAGAGCATGTGTGAGAGCCTAACTCTGTAAGGGAGAAGCAATGGGATTAATATAGGCTAACCTTGTCTTTTTCATTCCTTTGCTGTAGGTTACCTTGCCTGTTTTGTTTTGCTTAACATTTGTTGAAATAGTCTAGACGGGAGATTACAGTGTTAGCGGTGTTGCATGTTGAGTTAGGTATGGCCTAATCTTCCTTATGTTGAATAGTGAGAAGAGGCACAATCAAGCTACAGCAGTAATGTGATCTGTGAAGGTCAGCTGGTCATCAACCATGACACTCAGGTTTCTTACAACCTTGATGGGAGCCACTGATAGGGACTCTAGCTTGATGCTGATGTTGTGGAGAATAGCTTGCTTGACTGGGAGGGCCAGCAGTTCAGTTTTGGATAAATTCAATTGAAGGTGATGTTCCTTCATCCATGTAGATATGTCAGAGAGACAGTCAGAGATTCGAGTTGCCACTGAAGTGTCACCTGGAGGAAAGGATAAATAGAGCTGTGTGTCATCTGCATAGCAGTGATAGGAGAAGCCGTGTGAATGTATGATTGGGCCTAGAGAGGTGGTGTACAAAGCAAAGAGGAGGGGAACCAGCACTGAGCCTTGGGGCACACCTGTGGTGAGGTGGTGTCATGCTGATGTTTGTCCAAGCCATGACACATGCTTAGCATGAGAGGCCTGCTCTGATAGGGACCATGGCCAAGAAACCAGACACTAAGGTCTCAGGAGTAATCAAAGCATTACCTCCCAGAGCCCAGAGAACTGAAAACCCTGCCCCAGCCACCTGTTGCCAGGTGACTGAACCAAAACCTGGGAAGGTAGGTCCCGTGCAATACGTCACCTCCCAGACAGTTTTGGCTGGAGCTCCAATGCAGCGGATAGCTTCCTTACAGATTCCAGGGCATCCCCTTTGGAATACTTTCAGGAAGATACCAAGCTTCTACTACATTGGAACTCCAATGGATTGTGAACTGATGGTGGACAACAGGTAAATATCTGAAATCAGAGCACTCAACAAAATTGTCAGGCTTCTACCACCAGCACCAGCACCAGCCCCAGCCCTCCCCCACTCATTAAAATGACCCTCAGGTTCCATACATTACGTCATCTCCCTGTCTTGAATGGAGCTTTGATGCTGCTGATTGCTCCTTAGTCTAGTGTTTGTAGTTTTTGAGGTCTGGTGGTCTGGGAGATGAATATATTATTTTGAGCACTGTGGTCCAACTGGACGTGGATATGCACATTACTTCCCAGCATCCATGTGTTTTATTTCATACACTGTCCTCAAGATTCCTTGTACTGTTAATCACCTATCTGCATTTGGGCTCTTTAAAGACAGCTTTGATTTGATCTGTCTGTTCTAAATCAAGGGAACAGTGACAGGGTTGTGTGTAGTGTGTTAGTGTTGGTAGGTGGATTGGCGACTCAAAAGTGTCCGTAGGTGTGTGTGAGTGAATGTGTGTGTGTGTGTGTCTGTGTTGCCCTGTGAAGGACTGGTGCCCCCTCCAGGGTGTATTCCCGCCTTGCGCCCAATGATTCCAGGTAGGCCCTGGACCCACCGCGACCCTGAATTGGATAAGTGGTTACAGATAATGAATGAATGAATGAATGAATGAATGTTTGGTCGTGTTTTATTTTTGAACAGTGCTATATGCTACAGATCTCCTAGGGACCAGCTCCCTCCTCTCATAATGCCTCAAACAAAGTTCCAGAGCTCCCATAACCAACTCTCTCCTCTGTGGACTCTCCTCTCACTGCCCCATGCACTCTGTTGCATTGTCATAAAACGCCCACTAGGCGGCGGCATAGCTACTGGACATATGAACCTTTCTCCATGTTTAAGACTCCGTTTGCTGGAATATTTTGAATACAAGGAAGTTTAAGTTTTCAGTTTAAGTCCCACTAGAACACAATAAATTATTTTCTTGAATTATTTAACTATATTTCTGTTGTTCATTTCTGTGTTTAACAGATGTAAATTCTACAATCATATTCAATAATGGTCTTTTTCAAATGTCAAATTAAATATTTTTGAACATTATTTTGTATGCACGTAGACAAGACATACATTCTCAGATGAAATGCAGGCTTCAATGTAAAAAATACAGATGCTAATTTGGTGGGAGTCATAAGGCGGTGGGGTGTTTCTTTTGATGTGGAAAGTTTCTTTGTAGTTTTTCTGACGCTATGCTTTCTATCCGTTTTCCAACGAAGCGAAGCAATTTGAGCTAAACGCTTCGGATTTCCACAAGACGTTTTTGCGTTGCTTTGCTGCGTTACACGATTGCCTGGATACGTTCAGCTCCTTGAAAATTGATTGGCTGCGCGGCTCCCTCACTGTTAACACGCATTCACAACGATTTATTTTTTCATACGGCGCGTTTCAAACCGCGTTCTGTCGAACTATGCAGTATTTCAAAGTAGCACACAATCGTTAGTGTTACATTTAGTAGTGTAGAACTCCGAGCGTGGACTACTGAGGGATTTACGACAGACCCTCTTCTCGTCTCCAGTCCTGAGTGAACTATATTTTAGTTGTAGCTTCACCACTGGTTCAGCTTAACAAATCAATCTAAAGAAAGCTTTTCCGTTCAGCTTACGTTGCGGATAAAGTCGTAGAAGAATGGACCGCGTCACTCCGGTCAATTTTGTCCAGCACAAACCGAAGATGGCAACAGACTACACGCCTTACATGGAAATGAAGGTGACTGTAACGAATTTGTGTTTTGATGCTTATGTATTTTTAATATGGAAAGCTGAAATGTCCAGATCTCTCTCTTTTGAAATAAGAGTCTGACGTATCGCGTGTAAACGATGTTAAAATTCCAGAATGTGTCTTCACTCTGTCCAAATATGGAGAAAGTTTAGCTCCATGCTGCAGTACTCCTTATTTCTTCAGCATCAATGGACCCTGAAGAGAAGGAGTACTGCAGCATGGACTGAAAGGGAACTAGTTAGGGCAACCAATCAGAACCCAAATGATTTACATATGAGATCTTAAAGTGCCCCTCTGGTAATCGATTAAACCCTTAAGACTTTTCTGCTTTCAGAATAAGGTATTTAGATGGTATTTCCAGTAAAAAAAAGTCCCACTTGAACTCTACATTGTCGCCTTCTTTCATTCCTGCAGCCCAGAAGTGCTGCCCTGCAAGGGACAAGACAAGAGCGGTAACAGTATCCAGGACTGGGGACAACATAGTAGCGGTACAGGATCCTGGACTGAGGACAAGATACGAGTGGAAACAGGAGCCTGGACAGGGGACAAGACAGGAGCAGAAACAGGAGCCTGGACTGGAGCAGAAGCAGGAGTCTGGACTGGGGACAAGACAGGAGCGGTAACAGTATCCAGGACTGGGGACAACATAGTAGCGGTAACAGGATCCTGGACTGAGGACAAGACAGGAGCAGAAACAGGAGCCTGGACTGGAGCGGTAACAGGATCCTGGACTGAGGACAAGATACGAGTGGAAACAGGAGCCTGGACTGGGGACAAGACAGGAGTGGAAACAGGAGCCTGGACTGGGGACAAGACAGGAGTGGAAACAGGAGCCTGGACTGGGGACAAGACAGGGGCGGAAACAGGATCCTGGACTGGGGACAGGAGAAGAAGAGGCACTATGGGCAGAGCTGCTTGTGGATGTGGCACTGTGGAGCTCTGCATCCTCTGGAGCAGCCTGGGGCTCTGGATCCTCAGTAGCAGCCTTGGAGAATTTTTTCCAAAAAGCTTAGTAAAACATTCTACAGTTATTCCAGGGCTCTCTCACAGCAAGATTTCAGCTCATCGTAATGCTTCTCTCCTAAGAAGTGATCCTATGAACATAACTGATAAAATCTGGTGGGGAAGGAAAATTCAAATATTTAAAAAAAAGTTTGCATTGTAATCTTCACAGGTTTTAACTCACTCCCATCAAATCCATTAGGAACTCCCATGAGAAACTGCAAAACAGCAGGTTGATCACCCACAGTTAAAGCAAATATCTTCTCTGCAAACATAAATGCCTTCTCTAAAGAACATTGTGTCTGAGGTATCCTTTTGATGGGTGGACATTCTGTAATAGTGGGTGGTTGGTATGGAGGTGGACACAAATGCAAAGTACCACAGAATTTATTTAAAACAGAAAACCTGATCAAATCAAATGTATTTGTATAGTGCTTTTTACAACTGATGTTGTCACAAAGCAGCATCACAGAATTCATGTAAGTTTTGACATGAAATGTAAAAAATGTGAAAAATCCCCAGGTGAGCAAGCAAAGGGCGACAGTGGCACAGAGAATCTCCCTCAGAGCTGTGGAAGAAAGCTTGGGAGGAACCAAGGTTCACACGGGGAACTATCCTCCTCTGATCAGTCTACTGGTAATAATAGTTAGTCTGTGAGGGGCAGCTCCAAGGCCAGTGGTGGTGGCTGGAGCATGGGCAGCTGGTCTGAAGCGTGGAACAGGAGCTCAACAGTCATTCATCAGTGTCCAGACGGACAGGGGGGCAGTCGTTTACACAGAAAAAGGTAGAGGGATGGAGTTAGTTTTGATCTGTTTGGGTGAATTTAAAGCAGAAAATGTCTCTATTTTATGACCATTATTAATTACATTATACATGTTACCGTTAGGCCCAGTTATAAAAAGCCATGACATTAACTTTCACTGCTATGCAGACGACATGCAATTGTATATTCAGCCAAGCCCGATGACAAACACAGATTAAAGAAAGCAGAGGTGCAAAGGCTGGCTTCAGGGCTATGCCACCTCCAGCCACCAGGGGAGGCAGCAGGTGATCTCTGGACCCAATCAGACTTGATGGTAAACACCTGAGGACAGCCCTTATAGGCAAAGCGACACAGAAACACATTGCTAGATCTTTGTCTCTTTCTGAGTCACAAGAAACAGTAAGTAATTTTGTTAGAGGGTTGAGAGTTCCTACACTCCCACTCATCCTTACACTTCTCAAGCCATTTATGTCTTTACAGTTGTTGTATTAAAAAAAAATTAGTTCTAATTTTCCCTTTCTCTTTGGAAAGCCAGTTTTCCCCTGGTGTCCTTTGTTCTTTTCCCGCCAAAACCCAAGGGCTGGTTTCTATAATCACCTGTCTGTTTCCCACCCATTTTCAGGATTTTACTTAAGGCACTGTATCACCAGTTCTCTCCACTGCAGCCTTAGCGCAGTGGCAAAGAACTGACCTAGTAACACAGCAGCCCTGGTTCTTGCTCTTGGGTCCTGTTAAATTACATTTAATTAAAGTGACCCATTACAAGAGGACTGTTTAAAAGATGTGAAAGGCTGGATGTTGCATAAGTTTCTCCTTCTTAACAGTAATAACAGAATTTCTGGTTCTGGGTCCAAAAGTGGCAAGAAATAAATGATCAGATTTAATATTAAATCTCGCTGACTTTCCAGTTAAACCCGGTTCAGCCGCAAAAAAAACTTGGTGTCATAATTGACCCGGATTTATCATTTGATCAACACATAGGCAGTAATCACTAGGACAGCTTTTTTACATCTTCACAACATCACCAGGATAAGAAATGCCTCATCCCTGCAGGACACAGACACATTAGTACATGCCTTTATTACTTGCTGCAGCCAGGGTCCTCACTAAAACTATAAAATTTGAACATATCAGTCCAGTTATATCATCACTTCATTGGCTGCCTGTGAAATTCTGCATCGATTATAAAATTCTGTTATTAACGTATAAAGCCCTACATGGGCTCGCTCCTGAATTCCTTCAAGATACTATTTCCTAGTTTATGAGCCTCCACATTTACTCAGATCACAGAGTACTGGATTTTTAATAGTTCCCAGAATTCAGAAAACCTCAGCTGGGGGAAGAGCTTTTTCTTATAAAGCCCCCCAAATCTGGAATGATCTTCTAAAACCAACCCCAAGTTGATGATGTTTTTCCATACATTTTCAAATGCAAGGCAAGATGGAAATTGTCCTGTCACTGTTTGGTCTCTATTTTTAAAAAGAAAAAAAAAATTCCTGTGTTCTGCACCAACCATATAATGTGTATCTTTCTGTGCAACAATGGTGGAATTGGTGAACCTCTTACCATATTGGCTTCAGAGAGACACTGACACTCTGAGAAGCTCTTTTTATACCCAATCATGTTGTCAATTGACCTAATTAGTGTTAATTGGTCTTCCAGCTGTTCGTTATATGCTCAATTTCCTTTTTCCAGCCACTTATTGCTACTTGTCCCAACTTTTCTGGAATTTTTTGGTTTGTATAAAATAAAGTCTTAGGTGGGAGTTATTTTAATTAGTAAGCTGGGAATTTTAGGGGAATAACTGTAGTAAAGTGTAGGGTTATTTATGTCAGTATGATTTGTGTTTTTGTTATTAGATTCAGGGATTTTGCAGAAGGAGGCATATAGTATGTGGGGAAGCAAACCAGCCCCAGTGAAAACTTTGTAGGTTCACCTTTGAGTGGTTGAAGGTTATGGAGGTGTGTGAGAGCATGTGTGAGAGCCTAACTCTGTAAGGGAGAAGCAATGGGATTAATATAGGCTAACCTTGTCTTTTTCATTCCTTTGCTGTAGGTTACCTTGCCTGTTTTGTTTTGCTTAACATTTGTTGAAATAGTCTAGACGGGAGATTACGGTGTTAGCGGTGTTGCATGTTGAGTTAGGTATGGCCTAATCTTCCTTATGTTGAATAGTGAGAAGAGGCACAATCAAGCTACAGCAGTAATGTGATCTGTGAAGGTCAGCTGGTCATCAACCATGACACTCAGGTTTCTTACAACCTTGATGGGAGCCACTGATAGGGACTCTAGCTTGATGCTGATGTTGTGGAGAATAGCTTGCTTGACTGGGAGGGCCAGCAGTTCAGTTTTGGATAAATTCAATTGAAGGTGATGTTCCTTCATCCATGTAGATATGTCAGAGAGACAGTCAGAGATTCGAGTTGCCACTGAAGTGTCACCTGGAGGAAAGGATAAATAGAGCTGTGTGTCATCTGCATAGCAGTGATAGGAGAAGCCGTGTGAATGTATGATTGGGCCTAGAGAGGTGGTGTACAAAGCAAAGAGGAGGGGAACCAGCACTGAGCCTTGGGGCACACCTGTGGTGAGGTGGTGTCATGCTGATGTTTGTCCAAGCCATGACACATGCTTAGCATGAGAGGCCTGCTCTGATAGGGACCATGGCCAAGAAACCAGACACTAAGGTCTCAGGAGTAATCAAAGCATTACCTCCCAGAGCCCAGAGAACTGAAAACCCTGCCCCAGCCACCTGTTGCCAGGTGACTGAACCAAAACCTGGGAAGGTAGGTCCCGTGCAATACGTCACCTCCCAGACAGTTTTGGCTGGAGCTCCAATGCAGCGGATAGCTTCCTTACAGATTCCAGGGCATCCCCTTTGGAATACTTTCAGGAAGATACCAAGCTTCTACTACATTGGAACTCCAATGGATTGTGAACTGATGGTGGACAACAGGTAAATATCTGAAATCAGAGCACTCAACAAAATTGTCAGGCTTCTACCACCAGCACCAGCACCAGCCCCAGCCCTCCCCCACTCATTAAAATGACCCTCAGGTTCCATACATTACGTCATCTCCCTGTCTTGAATGGAGCTTTGATGCTGCTGATTGCTCCTTAGTCTAGTGTTTGTAGTTTTTGAGGTCTGGTGGTCTGGGAGATGAATATATTATTTTGAGCACTGTGGTCCAACTGGACGTGGATATGCACATTACTTCCCAGCATCCATGTGTTTTATTTCATACACTGTCCTCAAGATTCCTTGTACTGTTAATCACCTATCTGCATTTGGGCTCTTTAAAGACAGCTTTGATTTGATCTGTCTGTTCTAAATCAAGGGAACAGTGACAGGGTTGTGTGTAGTGTGTTAGTGTTGGTAGGTGGATTGGCGACTCAAAAGTGTCCGTAGGTGTGTGTGAGTGAATGTGTGTGTGTGTGTGTCTGTGTTGCCCTGTGAAGGACTGGTGCCCCCTCCAGGGTGTATTCCCGCCTTGCGCCCAATGATTCCAGGTAGGCCCTGGACCCACCGCGACCCTGAATTGGATAAGTGGTTACAGATAATGAATGAATGAATGAATGAATGAATGTTTGGTCGTGTTTTATTTTTGAACAGTGCTATATGCTACAGATCTCCTAGGGACCAGCTCCCTCCTCTCATAATGCCTCAAACAAAGTTCCAGAGCTCCCATAACCAACTCTCTCCTCTGTGGACTCTCCTCTCACTGCCCCATGCACTCTGTTGCATTGTCATAAAACGCCCACTAGGCGGCGGCATAGCTACTGGACATATGAACCTTTCTCCATGTTTAAGACTCCGTTTGCTGGAATATTTTGAATACAAGGAAGTTTAAGTTTTCAGTTTAAGTCCCACTAGAACACAAATTATTTTCTTGAATTATTTAACTATATTTCTGTTGTTCATTTCTGTGTTTAACAGATGTAAATTCTACAATCATATTCAATAATGGTCTTTTTCAAATGTCAAATTAAATATTTTTGAACATTATTTTGTATGCACGTAGACAAGACATACATTCTCAGATGAAATGCAGGCTTCAATGTAAAAAATACAGATGCTAATTTGGTGGGAGTCATAAGGCGGTGGGGTGTTTCTTTTGATGTGGAAAGTTTCTTTGTAGTTTTTCTGACGCTATGCTTTCTATCCGTTTTCCAACGAAGCGAAGCAATTTGAGCTAAACGCTTCGGATTTCCACAAGACGTTTTTGCGTTGCTTTGCTGCGTTACACGGTTGCCTGGATACGTTCAGCTCCTTGAAAATTGATTGGCTGCGCGGCTCCCTCACTGTTAACACGCATTCACAACGATTTATTTTTTCATACGGCGCGTTTCAAACCGCGTTCTGTCGAACTATGCAGTATTTCAAAGTAGCACACAATCGTTAGTGTTACATTTAGTAGTGTAGAACTCCGAGCGTGGACTACTGAGGGATTTACGACAGACCCTCTTCTCGTCTCCAGTCCTGAGTGAACTATATTTTAGTTGTAGCTTCACCACTGGTTCAGCTTAACAAATCAATCTAAAGAAAGCTTTTCCGTTCAGCTTACGTTGCGGATAAAGTCGTAGAAGAATGGACCGCGTCACTCCGGTCAATTTTGTCCAGCACAAACCGAAGATGGCAACAGACTACACGCCTTACATGGAAATGAAGGTGACTGTAACGAATTTGTGTTTTGATGCTTATGTATTTTTAATATGGAAAGCTGAAATGTCCAGATCTCTCTCTTTTGAAATAAGAGTCTGACGTATCGCGTGTAAACGATGTTAAAATTCCAGAATGTGTCTTCACTCTGTCCAAATATGGAGAAAGTTTAGCTCCATGCTGCAGTACTCCTTATTTCTTCAGCATCAATGGACCCTGAAGAGAAGGAGTACTGCAGCATGGACTGAAAGGGAACTAGTTAGGGCAACCAATCAGAACCCAAATGATTTACATATGAGATCTTAAAGTGCCCCTCTGGTAATCGATTAAACCCTTAAGACTTTTCTGCTTTCAGAATAAGGTATTTAGATGGTATTTCCAGTAAAAAAAAGTCCCACTTGAACTCTACATTGTCGCCTTCTTTCATTCCTGCAGCCCAGAAGTGCTGCCCTGCAAGGGACAAGACAAGAGCGGTAACAGTATCCAGGACTGGGGACAACATAGTAGCGGTACAGGATCCTGGACTGAGGACAAGATACGAGTGGAAACAGGAGCCTGGACAGGGGACAAGACAGGAGCAGAAACAGGAGCCTGGACTGGAGCAGAAGCAGGAGTCTGGACTGGGGACAAGACAGGAGCGGTAACAGTATCCAGGACTGGGGACAACATAGTAGCGGTAACAGGATCCTGGACTGAGGACAAGACAGGAGCAGAAACAGGAGCCTGGACTGGAGCGGTAACAGGATCCTGGACTGAGGACAAGATACGAGTGGAAACAGGAGCCTGGACTGGGGACAAGACAGGAGTGGAAACAGGAGCCTGGACTGGGGACAAGACAGGAGTGGAAACAGGAGCCTGGACTGGGGACAAGACAGGGGCGGAAACAGGATCCTGGACTGGGGACAGGAGAAGAAGAGGCACTATGGGCAGAGCTGCTTGTGGATGTGGCACTGTGGAGCTCTGCATCCTCTGGAGCAGCCTGGGGCTCTGGATCCTCAGTAGCAGCCTTGGAGAATTTTTTCCAAAAAGCTTAGTAAAACATTCTACAGTTATTCCAGGGCTCTCTCACAGCAAGATTTCAGCTCATCGTAATGCTTCTCTCCTAAGAAGTGATCCTATGAACATAACTGATAAAATCTGGTGGGGAAGGAAAATTCAAATATTTAAAAAAAAGTTTGCATTGTAATCTTCACAGGTTTTAACTCACTCCCATCAAATCCATTAGGAACTCCCATGAGAAACTGCAAAACAGCAGGTTGATCACCCACAGTTAAAGCAAATATCTTCTCTGCAAACATAAATGCCTTCTCTAAAGAACATTGTGTCTGAGGTATCCTTTTGATGGGTGGACATTCTGTAATAGTGGGTGGTTGGTATGGAGGTGGACACAAATGCAAAGTACCACAGAATTTATTTAAAACAGAAAACCTGATCAAATCAAATGTATTTGTATAGTGCTTTTTACAACTGATGTTGTCACAAAGCAGCATCACAGAATTCATGTAAGTTTTGACATGAAATGTAAAAAATGTGAAAAATCCCCAGGTGAGCAAGCAAAGGGCGACAGTGGCACAGAGAATCTCCCTCAGAGCTGTGGAAGAAAGCTTGGGAGGAACCAAGGTTCACACGGGGAACTATCCTCCTCTGATCAGTCTACTGGTAATAATAGTTAGTCTGTGAGGGGCAGCTCCAAGGCCAGTGGTGGTGGCTGGAGCATGGGCAGCTGGTCTGAAGCGTGGAACAGGAGCTCAACAGTCATTCATCAGTGTCCAGACGGACAGGGGGGCAGTCGTTTACACAGAAAAAGGTAGAGGGATGGAGTTAGTTTTGATCTGTTTGGGTGAATTTAAAGCAGAAAATGTCTCTATTTTATGACCATTATTAATTACATTATACATGTTACCGTTAGGCCCAGTTATAAAAAGCCATGACATTAACTTTCACTGCTATGCAGACGACATGCAATTGTATATTCAGCCAAGCCCGATGACAAACACAGATTAAAGAAAGCAGAGGTGCAAAGGCTGGCTTCAGGGCTATGCCACCTCCAGCCACCAGGGGAGGCAGCAGGTGATCTCTGGACCCAATCAGACTTGATGGTAAACACCTGAGGACAGCCCTTATAGGCAAAGCGACACAGAAACACATTGCTAGATCTTTGTCTCTTTCTGAGTCACAAGAAACAGTAAGTAATTTTGTTAGAGGGTTGAGAGTTCCTACACTCCCACTCATCCTTACACTTCTCAAGCCATTTATGTCTTTACAGTTGTTGTATTAAAAAAAAATTAGTTCTAATTTTCCCTTTCTCTTTGGAAAGCCAGTTTTCCCCTGGTGTCCTTTGTTCTTTTCCCGCCAAAACCCAAGGGCTGGTTTCTATAATCACCTGTCTGTTTCCCACCCATTTTCAGGATTTTACTTAAGGCACTGTATCACCAGTTCTCTCCACTGCAGCCTTAGCGCAGTGGCAAAGAACTGACCTAGTAACACAGCAGCCCTGGTTCTTGCTCTTGGGTCCTGTTAAATTACATTTAATTAAAGTGACCCATTACAAGAGGACTGTTTAAAAGATGTGAAAGGCTGGATGTTGCATAAGTTTCTCCTTCTTAACAGTAATAACAGAATTTCTGGTTCTGGGTCCAAAAGTGGCAAGAAATAAATGATCAGATTTAATATTAAATCTCGCTGACTTTCCAGTTAAACCCGGTTCAGCCGCAAAAAAAACTTGGTGTCATAATTGACCCGGATTTATCATTTGATCAACACATAGGCAGTAATCACTAGGACAGCTTTTTTACATCTTCACAACATCACCAGGATAAGAAATGCCTCATCCCTGCAGGACACAGACACATTAGTACATGCCTTTATTACTTGCTGCAGCCAGGGTCCTCACTAAAACTATAAAATTTGAACATATCAGTCCAGTTATATCATCACTTCATTGGCTGCCTGTGAAATTCTGCATCGATTATAAAATTCTGTTATTAACGTATAAAGCCCTACATGGGCTCGCTCCTGAATTCCTTCAAGATACTATTTCCTAGTTTATGAGCCTCCACATTTACTCAGATCACAGAGTACTGGATTTTTAATAGTTCCCAGAATTCAGAAAACCTCAGCTGGGGGAAGAGCTTTTTCTTATAAAGCCCCCCAAATCTGGAATGATCTTCTAAAACCAACCCCAAGTTGATGATGTTTTTCCATACATTTTCAAATGCAAGGCAAGATGGAAATTGTCCTGTCACTGTTTGGTCTCTATTTTTAAAAAGAAAAAAAAAATTCCTGTGTTCTGCACCAACCATATAATGTGTATCTTTCTGTGCAACAATGGTGGAATTGGTGAACCTCTTACCATATTGGCTTCAGAGAGACACTGACACTCTGAGAAGCTCTTTTTATACCCAATCATGTTGTCAATTGACCTAATTAGTGTTAATTGGTCTTCCAGCTGTTCGTTATATGCTCAATTTCCTTTTTCCAGCCACTTATTGCTACTTGTCCCAACTTTTCTGGAATTTTTTGGTTTGTATAAAATAAAGTCTTAGGTGGGAGTTATTTTAATTAGTAAGCTGGGAATTTTAGGGGAATAACTGTAGTAAAGTGTAGGGTTATTTATGTCAGTATGATTTGTGTTTTTGTTATTAGATTCAGGGATTTTGCAGAAGGAGGCATATAGTATGTGGGGAAGCAAACCAGCCCCAGTGAAAACTTTGTAGGTTCACCTTTGAGTGGTTGAAGGTTATGGAGGTGTGTGAGAGCATGTGTGAGAGCCTAACTCTGTAAGGGAGAAGCAATGGGATTAATATAGGCTAACCTTGTCTTTTTCATTCCTTTGCTGTAGGTTACCTTGCCTGTTTTGTTTTGCTTAACATTTGTTGAAATAGTCTAGACGGGAGATTACGGTGTTAGCGGTGTTGCATGTTGAGTTAGGTATGGCCTAATCTTCCTTATGTTGAATAGTGAGAAGAGGCACAATCAAGCTACAGCAGTAATGTGATCTGTGAAGGTCAGCTGGTCATCAACCATGACACTCAGGTTTCTTACAACCTTGATGGGAGCCACTGATAGGGACTCTAGCTTGATGCTGATGTTGTGGAGAATAGCTTGCTTGACTGGGAGGGCCAGCAGTTCAGTTTTGGATAAATTCAATTGAAGGTGATGTTCCTTCATCCATGTAGATATGTCAGAGAGACAGTCAGAGATTCGAGTTGCCACTGAAGTGTCACCTGGAGGAAAGGATAAATAGAGCTGTGTGTCATCTGCATAGCAGTGATAGGAGAAGCCGTGTGAATGTATGATTGGGCCTAGAGAGGTGGTGTACAAAGCAAAGAGGAGGGGAACCAGCACTGAGCCTTGGGGCACACCTGTGGTGAGGTGGTGTCATGCTGATGTTTGTCCAAGCCATGACACATGCTTAGCATGAGAGGCCTGCTCTGATAGGGACCATGGCCAAGAAACCAGACACTAAGGTCTCAGGAGTAATCAAAGCATTACCTCCCAGAGCCCAGAGAACTGAAAACCCTGCCCCAGCCACCTGTTGCCAGGTGACTGAACCAAAACCTGGGAAGGTAGGTCCCGTGCAATACGTCACCTCCCAGACAGTTTTGGCTGGAGCTCCAATGCAGCGGATAGCTTCCTTACAGATTCCAGGGCATCCCCTTTGGAATACTTTCAGGAAGATACCAAGCTTCTACTACATTGGAACTCCAATGGATTGTGAACTGATGGTGGACAACAGGTAAATATCTGAAATCAGAGCACTCAACAAAATTGTCAGGCTTCTACCACCAGCACCAGCACCAGCCCCAGCCCTCCCCCACTCATTAAAATGACCCTCAGGTTCCATACATTACGTCATCTCCCTGTCTTGAATGGAGCTTTGATGCTGCTGATTGCTCCTTAGTCTAGTGTTTGTAGTTTTTGAGGTCTGGTGGTCTGGGAGATGAATATATTATTTTGAGCACTGTGGTCCAACTGGACGTGGATATGCACATTACTTCCCAGCATCCATGTGTTTTATTTCATACACTGTCCTCAAGATTCCTTGTACTGTTAATCACCTATCTGCATTTGGGCTCTTTAAAGACAGCTTTGATTTGATCTGTCTGTTCTAAATCAAGGGAACAGTGACAGGGTTGTGTGTAGTGTGTTAGTGTTGGTAGGTGGATTGGCGACTCAAAAGTGTCCGTAGGTGTGTGTGAGTGAATGTGTGTGTGTGTGTGTCTGTGTTGCCCTGTGAAGGACTGGTGCCCCCTCCAGGGTGTATTCCCGCCTTGCGCCCAATGATTCCAGGTAGGCCCTGGACCCACCGCGACCCTGAATTGGATAAGTGGTTACAGATAATGAATGAATGAATGAATGAATGAATGTTTGGTCGTGTTTTATTTTTGAACAGTGCTATATGCTACAGATCTCCTAGGGACCAGCTCCCTCCTCTCATAATGCCTCAAACAAAGTTCCAGAGCTCCCATAACCAACTCTCTCCTCTGTGGACTCTCCTCTCACTGCCCCATGCACTCTGTTGCATTGTCATAAAACGCCCACTAGGCGGCGGCATAGCTACTGGACATATGAACCTTTCTCCATGTTTAAGACTCCGTTTGCTGGAATATTTTGAATACAAGGAAGTTTAAGTTTTCAGTTTAAGTCCCACTAGAACACAATAAATTATTTTCTTGAATTATTTAACTATATTTCTGTTGTTCATTTCTGTGTTTAACAGATGTAAATTCTACAATCATATTCAATAATGGTCTTTTTCAAATGTCAAATTAAATATTTTTGAACATTATTTTGTATGCACGTAGACAAGACATACATTCTCAGATGAAATGCAGGCTTCAATGTAAAAAATACAGATGCTAATTTGGTGGGAGTCATAAGGCGGTGGGGTGTTTCTTTTGATGTGGAAAGTTTCTTTGTAGTTTTTCTGACGCTATGCTTTCTATCCGTTTTCCAACGAAGCGAAGCAATTTGAGCTAAACGCTTCGGATTTCCACAAGACGTTTTTGCGTTGCTTTGCTGCGTTACACGATTGCCTGGATACGTTCAGCTCCTTGAAAATTGATTGGCTGCGCGGCTCCCTCACTGTTAACACGCATTCACAACGATTTATTTTTTCATACGGCGCGTTTCAAACCGCGTTCTGTCGAACTATGCAGTATTTCAAAGTAGCACACAATCGTTAGTGTTACATTTAGTAGTGTAGAACTCCGAGCGTGGACTACTGAGGGATTTACGACAGACCCTCTTCTCGTCTCCAGTCCTGAGTGAACTATATTTTAGTTGTAGCTTCACCACTGGTTCAGCTTAACAAATCAATCTAAAGAAAGCTTTTCCGTTCAGCTTACGTTGCGGATAAAGTCGTAGAAGAATGGACCGCGTCACTCCGGTCAATTTTGTCCAGCACAAACCGAAGATGGCAACAGACTACACGCCTTACATGGAAATGAAGGTGACTGTAACGAATTTGTGTTTTGATGCTTATGTATTTTTAATATGGAAAGCTGAAATGTCCAGATCTCTCTCTTTTGAAATAAGAGTCTGACGTATCGCGTGTAAACGATGTTAAAATTCCAGAATGTGTCTTCACTCTGTCCAAATATGGAGAAAGTTTAGCTCCATGCTGCAGTACTCCTTATTTCTTCAGCATCAATGGACCCTGAAGAGAAGGAGTACTGCAGCATGGACTGAAAGGGAACTAGTTAGGGCAACCAATCAGAACCCAAATGATTTACATATGAGATCTTAAAGTGCCCCTCTGGTAATCGATTAAACCCTTAAGACTTTTCTGCTTTCAGAATAAGGTATTTAGATGGTATTTCCAGTAAAAAAAAGTCCCACTTGAACTCTACATTGTCGCCTTCTTTCATTCCTGCAGCCCAGAAGTGCTGCCCTGCAAGGGACAAGACAAGAGCGGTAACAGTATCCAGGACTGGGGACAACATAGTAGCGGTACAGGATCCTGGACTGAGGACAAGATACGAGTGGAAACAGGAGCCTGGACAGGGGACAAGACAGGAGCAGAAACAGGAGCCTGGACTGGAGCAGAAGCAGGAGTCTGGACTGGGGACAAGACAGGAGCGGTAACAGTATCCAGGACTGGGGACAACATAGTAGCGGTAACAGGATCCTGGACTGAGGACAAGACAGGAGCAGAAACAGGAGCCTGGACTGGAGCGGTAACAGGATCCTGGACTGAGGACAAGATACGAGTGGAAACAGGAGCCTGGACTGGGGACAAGACAGGAGTGGAAACAGGAGCCTGGACTGGGGACAAGACAGGAGTGGAAACAGGAGCCTGGACTGGGGACAAGACAGGGGCGGAAACAGGATCCTGGACTGGGGACAGGAGAAGAAGAGGCACTATGGGCAGAGCTGCTTGTGGATGTGGCACTGTGGAGCTCTGCATCCTCTGGAGCAGCCTGGGGCTCTGGATCCTCAGTAGCAGCCTTGGAGAATTTTTTCCAAAAAGCTTAGTAAAACATTCTACAGTTATTCCAGGGCTCTCTCACAGCAAGATTTCAGCTCATCGTAATGCTTCTCTCCTAAGAAGTGATCCTATGAACATAACTGATAAAATCTGGTGGGGAAGGAAAATTCAAATATTTAAAAAAAAGTTTGCATTGTAATCTTCACAGGTTTTAACTCACTCCCATCAAATCCATTAGGAACTCCCATGAGAAACTGCAAAACAGCAGGTTGATCACCCACAGTTAAAGCAAATATCTTCTCTGCAAACATAAATGCCTTCTCTAAAGAACATTGTGTCTGAGGTATCCTTTTGATGGGTGGACATTCTGTAATAGTGGGTGGTTGGTATGGAGGTGGACACAAATGCAAAGTACCACAGAATTTATTTAAAACAGAAAACCTGATCAAATCAAATGTATTTGTATAGTGCTTTTTACAACTGATGTTGTCACAAAGCAGCATCACAGAATTCATGTAAGTTTTGACATGAAATGTAAAAAATGTGAAAAATCCCCAGGTGAGCAAGCAAAGGGCGACAGTGGCACAGAGAATCTCCCTCAGAGCTGTGGAAGAAAGCTTGGGAGGAACCAAGGTTCACACGGGGAACTATCCTCCTCTGATCAGTCTACTGGTAATAATAGTTAGTCTGTGAGGGGCAGCTCCAAGGCCAGTGGTGGTGGCTGGAGCATGGGCAGCTGGTCTGAAGCGTGGAACAGGAGCTCAACAGTCATTCATCAGTGTCCAGACGGACAGGGGGGCAGTCGTTTACACAGAAAAAGGTAGAGGGATGGAGTTAGTTTTGATCTGTTTGGGTGAATTTAAAGCAGAAAATGTCTCTATTTTATGACCATTATTAATTACATTATACATGTTACCGTTAGGCCCAGTTATAAAAAGCCATGACATTAACTTTCACTGCTATGCAGACGACATGCAATTGTATATTCAGCCAAGCCCGATGACAAACACAGATTAAAGAAAGCAGAGGTGCAAAGGCTGGCTTCAGGGCTATGCCACCTCCAGCCACCAGGGGAGGCAGCAGGTGATCTCTGGACCCAATCAGACTTGATGGTAAACACCTGAGGACAGCCCTTATAGGCAAAGCGACACAGAAACACATTGCTAGATCTTTGTCTCTTTCTGAGTCACAAGAAACAGTAAGTAATTTTGTTAGAGGGTTGAGAGTTCCTACACTCCCACTCATCCTTACACTTCTCAAGCCATTTATGTCTTTACAGTTGTTGTATTAAAAAAAAATTAGTTCTAATTTTCCCTTTCTCTTTGGAAAGCCAGTTTTCCCCTGGTGTCCTTTGTTCTTTTCCCGCCAAAACCCAAGGGCTGGTTTCTATAATCACCTGTCTGTTTCCCACCCATTTTCAGGATTTTACTTAAGGCACTGTATCACCAGTTCTCTCCACTGCAGCCTTAGCGCAGTGGCAAAGAACTGACCTAGTAACACAGCAGCCCTGGTTCTTGCTCTTGGGTCCTGTTAAATTACATTTAATTAAAGTGACCCATTACAAGAGGACTGTTTAAAAGATGTGAAAGGCTGGATGTTGCATAAGTTTCTCCTTCTTAACAGTAATAACAGAATTTCTGGTTCTGGGTCCAAAAGTGGCAAGAAATAAATGATCAGATTTAATATTAAATCTCGCTGACTTTCCAGTTAAACCCGGTTCAGCCGCAAAAAAAACTTGGTGTCATAATTGACCCGGATTTATCATTTGATCAACACATAGGCAGTAATCACTAGGACAGCTTTTTTACATCTTCACAACATCACCAGGATAAGAAATGCCTCATCCCTGCAGGACACAGACACATTAGTACATGCCTTTATTACTTGCTGCAGCCAGGGTCCTCACTAAAACTATAAAATTTGAACATATCAGTCCAGTTATATCATCACTTCATTGGCTGCCTGTGAAATTCTGCATCGATTATAAAATTCTGTTATTAACGTATAAAGCCCTACATGGGCTCGCTCCTGAATTCCTTCAAGATACTATTTCCTAGTTTATGAGCCTCCACATTTACTCAGATCACAGAGTACTGGATTTTTAATAGTTCCCAGAATTCAGAAAACCTCAGCTGGGGGAAGAGCTTTTTCTTATAAAGCCCCCCAAATCTGGAATGATCTTCTAAAACCAACCCCAAGTTGATGATGTTTTTCCATACATTTTCAAATGCAAGGCAAGATGGAAATTGTCCTGTCACTGTTTGGTCTCTATTTTTAAAAAGAAAAAAAAAATTCCTGTGTTCTGCACCAACCATATAATGTGTATCTTTCTGTGCAACAATGGTGGAATTGGTGAACCTCTTACCATATTGGCTTCAGAGAGACACTGACACTCTGAGAAGCTCTTTTTATACCCAATCATGTTGTCAATTGACCTAATTAGTGTTAATTGGTCTTCCAGCTGTTCGTTATATGCTCAATTTCCTTTTTCCAGCCACTTATTGCTACTTGTCCCAACTTTTCTGGAATTTTTTGGTTTGTATAAAATAAAGTCTTAGGTGGGAGTTATTTTAATTAGTAAGCTGGGAATTTTAGGGGAATAACTGTAGTAAAGTGTAGGGTTATTTATGTCAGTATGATTTGTGTTTTTGTTATTAGATTCAGGGATTTTGCAGAAGGAGGCATATAGTATGTGGGGAAGCAAACCAGCCCCAGTGAAAACTTTGTAGGTTCACCTTTGAGTGGTTGAAGGTTATGGAGGTGTGTGAGAGCATGTGTGAGAGCCTAACTCTGTAAGGGAGAAGCAATGGGATTAATATAGGCTAACCTTGTCTTTTTCATTCCTTTGCTGTAGGTTACCTTGCCTGTTTTGTTTTGCTTAACATTTGTTGAAATAGTCTAGACGGGAGATTACGGTGTTAGCGGTGTTGCATGTTGAGTTAGGTATGGCCTAATCTTCCTTATGTTGAATAGTGAGAAGAGGCACAATCAAGCTACAGCAGTAATGTGATCTGTGAAGGTCAGCTGGTCATCAACCATGACACTCAGGTTTCTTACAACCTTGATGGGAGCCACTGATAGGGACTCTAGCTTGATGCTGATGTTGTGGAGAATAGCTTGCTTGACTGGGAGGGCCAGCAGTTCAGTTTTGGATAAATTCAATTGAAGGTGATGTTCCTTCATCCATGTAGATATGTCAGAGAGACAGTCAGAGATTCGAGTTGCCACTGAAGTGTCACCTGGAGGAAAGGATAAATAGAGCTGTGTGTCATCTGCATAGCAGTGATAGGAGAAGCCGTGTAAATGTATGATTGGGCCTAGAGAGGTGGTGTACAAAGCAAAGAGGAGGGGAACCAGCACTGAGCCTTGGGGCACACCTGTGGTGAGGTGGTGTCATGCTGATGTTTGTCCAAGCCATGACACATGCTTAGCATGAGAGGCCTGCTCTGATAGGGACCATGGCCAAGAAACCAGACACTAAGGTCTCAGGAGTAATCAAAGCATTACCTCCCAGAGCCCAGAGAACTGAAAACCCTGCCCCAGCCACCTGTTGCCAGGTGACTGAACCAAAACCTGGGAAGGTAGGTCCCGTGCAATACGTCACCTCCCAGACAGTTTTGGCTGGAGCTCCAATGCAGCGGATAGCTTCCTTACAGATTCCAGGGCATCCCCTTTGGAATACTTTCAGGAAGATACCAAGCTTCTACTACATTGGAACTCCAATGGATTGTGAACTGATGGTGGACAACAGGTAAATATCTGAAATCAGAGCACTCAACAAAATTGTCAGGCTTCTACCACCAGCACCAGCACCAGCCCCAGCCCTCCCCCACTCATTAAAATGACCCTCAGGTTCCATACATTACGTCATCTCCCTGTCTTGAATGGAGCTTTGATGCTGCTGATTGCTCCTTAGTCTAGTGTTTGTAGTTTTTGAGGTCTGGTGGTCTGGGAGATGAATATATTATTTTGAGCACTGTGGTCCAACTGGACGTGGATATGCACATTACTTCCCAGCATCCATGTGTTTTATTTCATACACTGTCCTCAAGATTCCTTGTACTGTTAATCACCTATCTGCATTTGGGCTCTTTAAAGACAGCTTTGATTTGATCTGTCTGTTCTAAATCAAGGGAACAGTGACAGGGTTGTGTGTAGTGTGTTAGTGTTGGTAGGTGGATTGGCGACTCAAAAGTGTCCGTAGGTGTGTGTGAGTGAATGTGTGTGTGTCTGTGTTGCCCTGTGAAGGACTGGTGCCCCCTCCAGGGTGTATTCCCGCCTTGCGCCCAATGATTCCAGGTAGGCCCTGGACCCACCGCGACCCTGAATTGGATAAGTGGTTACAGATAATGAATGAATGAATGAATGAATGAATGTTTGGTCGTGTTTTATTTTTGAACAGTGCTATATGCTACAGACCTCCTAGGGACCAGCTCCCTCCTCTCATAATGCCTCAAACAAAGTTCCAGAGCTCCCATAACCAACTCTCTCCTCTGTGGACTCTCCTCTCACTGCCCCATGCACTCTGTTGCATTGTCATAAAACGCCCACTAGGCGGCGGCATAGCTACTGGACATATGAACCTTTCTCCATGTTTAAGACTCCGTTTGCTGGAATATTTTGAATACAAGGAAGTTTAAGTTTTCAGTTTAAGTCCCACTAGAACACAATAAATTATTTTCTTGAATTATTTAACTATATTTCTGTTGTTCATTTCTGTGTTTAACAGATGTAAATTCTACAATCATATTCAATAATGGTCTTTTTCAAATGTCAAATTAAATATTTTTGAACATTATTTTGTATGCACGTAGACAAGACATACATTCTCAGATGAAATGCAGGCTTCAATGTAAAAAATACAGATGCTAATTTGGTGGGAGTCATAAGGCGGTGGGGTGTTTCTTTTGATGTGGAAAGTTTCTTTGTAGTTTTTCTGACGCTATGCTTTCTGTCCGTTTTCCAACGAAGCGAAGCAATTTGAGCTAAACGCTTCGGATTTCCACAAGACGTTTTTGCGTTGCTTTGCTGCGTTACACGGTTGCCTGGATACGTTCAGCTCCTTGAAAATTGATTGGCTGCGCGGCTCCCTCACTGTTAACACGCATTCACAACGATTTATTTTTTCATACGGCGCGTTTCAAACCGCGTTCTGTCGAACTATGCAGTATTTCAAAGTAGCACACAATCGTTAGTGTTACATTTAGTAGTGTAGAACTCCGAGCGTGGACTACTGAGGGATTTACGACAGACCCTCTTCTCGTCTCCAGTCCTGAGTGAACTATATTTTAGTTGTAGCTTCACCACTGGTTCAGCTTAACAAATCAATCTAAAGAAAGCTTTTCCGTTCAGCTTACGTTGCGGATAAAGTCGTAGAAGAATGGACCGCGTCACTCCGGTCAATTTTGTCCAGCACAAACCGAAGATGGCAACAGACTACACGCCTTACATGGAAATGAAGGTGACTGTAACGAATTTGTGTTTTGATGCTTATGTATTTTTAATATGGAAAGCTGAAATGTCCAGATCTCTCTCTTTTGAAATAAGAGTCTGACGTATCGCGTGTAAACGATGTTAAAATTCCAGAATGTGTCTTCACTCTGTCCAAATATGGAGAAAGTTTAGCTCCATGCTGCAGTACTCCTTATTTCTTCAGCATCAATGGACCCTGAAGAGAAGGAGTACTGCAGCATGGACTGAAAGGGAACAAGTTAGGGCAACCAATCAGAACCCAAATGATTTACATATGAGATCTTAAAGTGCCCCTCTGGTAATCGATTAAACCCTTAAGACTTTTCTGCTTTCAGAATAAGGTATTTAGATGGTATTTCCAGTAAAAAAGTCTCACTTGAACTCTACATTGTCGCCTTCTTTCATTCCTGCAGCCCAGAAGTGCTGCCCTGCAAGTTGACTGGAGTGGTTCATAAGGTTTGTGATCTAAAAAACCCTGGCTGTCTGAATTTGTGTGTTATGTTCATATCTCATGTCTTTTCTCCCTAGTCAAATGTGGACGACACAAATCTTCTCAATAAAAACACTACAAAACCAAAGCAGAGTAAAGGTAAACTACAGCACAAAAGCTATTCTTTTAAAATGAAAGATCAGTTACATGCTCACGTTTTTAAATACTTCCTCTGTGTCTTATGCCTGGCTTTCAGAGGAAGGCCATGGCCTGAGTTTACAGCTGGGGGGAGAGTATGAGCAGAAAAAACAAAAACTTAAAGAACTTCGCCTGGATTACAGACACTATGTGGCAAAGGTGAGAGCTTACATATCCAGAGGAATCTCGTGGTTGGTGGTAATCTAGTAGTTTATATTGGGTTTATCTTCTAGAAAAAAGAGCTGGGAGCTGGGGATCCATACACTCAACCACAAATATGGCCTCCTCCCCTCAGAGAGAGAAGATCTACAAAGGTGAATTTGTATTTGTAATTTATCATCTCATAATGAGGTCTGCTTTTCTGATGAGGGATCTGTGATAGTAGAGGAAAGAACTATCTGAAATTACACTATGATATTCAGTGTACGTCTGAGATACCCTATAGGAGGTTGTCTGGGGCGGCACTTCGGGGAGGGGGGGGGGGGCATTTCAGTTAATTATAACAAATAATTGCACATTATTATGCACATTTTCTGCCCTGTTGGCCAGTCCCATGTCTATCACCTGAACTGGGATTTGCTCACTCTTGTTGACAGTTGGGAGATAAGGTGTCCAGTAGCAACTGTTTGAGTTGACATGGCCTTTGTTTCTGGACTGTATAACATTGTAATTCACTGCTGGTTTAGTGACCTTGGTTGATAACTCATAGATATTTAATGACTATATTTAGGCTTCATATATTATTGAATGGTATGGTGCACATGTATTAGTCTTTTGATCCTGTTTACCCAAAATGGCATTCAGAAGAGAAGAATCACTACAAAAAATATCAATAATATCCCTCATTCTGACAAAGCTTGTGTATTTAATTGTCTTATTAGAGCACTAACTTTTTAAAGTTTCAGTCATGTACAGTAACCTCTATGGCTCTCTTCAACTCCAGCCTCCAGGTAGAGACCCTTTTGGCTCTGCAACTCCCAGCCACACACTGCATTCTCCAGACCCACGAGGACAACGGAACAGCCCTAGCCTAGAGAGGCTGCTCTTCTCCAAGAGGGATGTTGGCACAGTAACAGATCCAGCAGTTAGAAGTGTCCCGAGACCACCTCAGAGGCGCTGGGAGGAGACACTGGAAAGAAAGCTCAAACATTACACATCTGAGGAGGAGCTGAACTCAGAGGAAGAGCAAGAGGAGCTTGAGCTTCTCCAGAAAAAGAGAGTCAGAAACCGCCAGGTACCTGGACACGCTACCAGGAGGGAGAGGAGGATTCAGCACTCTGTTAACAGGTGCATCTCAATACTCTTGAGTTCTGTTGCTCTTAGCCATATTAGAAATAGTCAGTTTTTCTCTTTGTTTAATAGGTAAATCCATAAAATATTCACAATTTTTATTAGTAAGAGGGACACAAGCAAGGATTGTTGAATTATATATATATATATATATATATATATATATATATATATATATATATATATATATATATATATATATATATATAGAGAGAGAGAGAGAGAGAGAGAGAGAAGCATGGTGAAGCAATAATGAGATTTGGTTGGTGGCTCTTTTTTTTAAATTGTTACGGAGTATCAGTTTTGTGAAGGTTAATATCACAACAAGAGTTTAAAGTAATGTAGGCAGACACTTTTCGTAGTGTCTATTTATATTTGTAGTTTGTGTCCATCAGATTCCATTTATCATCCCTTCAACATCTCTGCACTTAAACTGATTGCTTTCTAACTCAGAGTCGCCCAGGAGAGGAGAGAAGCAGAGGTATCTTTGGTTAATGAAGAGGAGAACAGACAGACCCCACTGGCAACCATTAAAACCAAGTACTGATCTCTGGCAATTAAAATAATTGGATTTGAGGTGCTTGGGTTTTAAATGAGAAAGAGACAAGTGTGCGTTAAACAGCTGAGGGGGTAGTTTTTCTGACCCTGCACAGGGTTGATCTGTACAGGTAAATTTTCTTTTATTGATTGGGAGCTTTCTTGGGTGGGAGAAGTGATGGGAACGGGACAACGGGACAGGACAGAGCTGCTAGCAAGAAGAACATGGTGGACTTTGCCACAGGACTTATGATTGGTAAGGCTAATGGCTTTAAAACCTCTATTGTCTAAATAATATTTCAGTATGCCAAGGAGAAACGTCGACTGAATGAGCTGAAATGGGAGAAAATAAATTACTCCAAGGCTTTTCAAGACATTTAAAAGGCTCCAGTGCCCCTCTGTGATCACACACACACACATTTCCAAATAAACGAATGTAGTCACAGTCTGTTTTGCTGTGTCTCAGCTGGAAAAGGAAGCACAAGAACATTTAGGCTCAGTCTCACATCCCAGTCCTTATTTGTGTGTACCCACAAATCTGCAAAGTTCTAGTGTCCCAATTTTCATTCAAAGAAGTGCTTGAGTTCCCTCAGTGAACCCAGCACCAACACAGATGCCACTCCTGTCCCACACTTCTCCATTCAAAATAATAAAGCAGCGAATACCGCATTGAGCAACAATTTTCTGTTCTCTGCATCTACCACTTACACTTTATATAAGAGGGAGTTTCTTAATGCGCTACTCATTAAAGCTAAACTTATTTGGAATAATCTTTTAGTGTAGTCTGTCCTTTTCACAGAGACACTCAAACTCTCAATGTTAAGAGGTTACAGCTGAAACTGATATTGCACTAATCTTTAAGGGCTGAATAATCAAATTATGGCAATATACCATTAAAAATAGTGAATTTTCTTCCTGTAAAACACCATGATGTGTCACAAGAACCACACATGACTGATAATAAGCTCAGAATTTGAACACAGGCTGTAGCAACCATTTAATGAGAAAACAGGCTTAGCTCATGGTCAGTACACAGAGTCGACTCCTCGCCACATGGTCAGGAACACAACTATGGGGCTGAGCCTGCTGGCTTGATTTTGATAAGTGTGGGATAATGAATAAAACATGCTAGAGGTATTTCAGGGCATTGTTTGGAGGGTGGAAAGTGGGAAACGTAAAATAGTTTAGGCATAAAGCGATAAAAGTAAGATATAAGAGTTTCCCAAAATGGAGTGAAATGAAGCAGTAAATAAACCATTCAAATAAATAATTTCTGAAAACACCCAACTTTTCACCATCCAATCAAATCTAGATGTATAATCATATCCCGCCCGCATCAGCAGTCCCGCTTCACTCAGATATACTCCACGTTAAAGAAAGATATGTTGCAAAGTGCACTTCAGCTTGTGGCTCCAGGCCCGTGCCAGGGTCTGTCTTTTCTCTACAGTACGATTAAGATTGTCTTAACCGTCAGCAAATATATCACAATGTGGGTGTTATTACAAGTGGAAATACTATGGATTTATTCATATTTAAGAAAAATGCAAAATACCTTGTTTTACATAATTATGCAAATCATTTTCACTGAAAAGATAATGGGTCAAAATGAACTCTCAAAATCTGATATATTTGCCCACTGCAAACCTTTTCCCTAAAGAGCTTTGGTTAGGACTGGCTTTATGCACAACTCTCAGCCTGTGGAGGATCCTTCATCCAGAGGTCCTTGAGATTCCAGTGAGACCAGCATCTTCAAATACCTGTTAGATGCTCAGCAAAGGCTATTTAAAATAGCATTCATTTGGCAGAGAGAAACTTTCCTTAACAAGCCTTTATCCGACCATATTCATCTGTGCTCTGAATCACTGTCTGTGTACGGTCCGATGGTCGTGAAACATCACATCTTTGCAGGCATTTTGCAAGACCATGCAATAAAAACCACAAGAAGGATGTATTTCATTTACGAAATACAAAATATTCTCTTCCGCAGCCCACATGCCAAGCTGCTCGTCTCCTGCTTCAGGAGATTGGTCTTGGACTTTCCTTTGAAACCTGACACACACACACACACACACACACACAGGTTGTGCAGAGTAGCAGACGATCCAGAAACTCTTACAAACACCTTCCATTACACAATGCAAGAGGGTGGATCATATGTCGGCTCTGAACCTTCAGAAATTCTGAACTTTCCTGAAGTGGAATTTCAGTATAGAGTTAGGATGTAAACAATGTCACTTGAGGATACGAAAAGAGGTTCTGAATTTTTCATTGTGGTAGTGATAGGAACCCACCATCTGAGGACTTAATACTTCTGAATTGTTAATGAAGAGCCTCAGATTTTTGAGGCGTTTGTGTTTTCATGATGACACCTAGTTTCCACCATGACTGCAGTCTCTGCAACTGGCCATTTCTCATCACAGAAGTCAGAGTGACTTTATCTGAGAATCTGAAGATGTTTCTGGTCATGTGTATCCACAGGTGTTGTCATACACAGTATAAACATATGGGCATTTTTAACACACAGACACCAAGGACACTAAATAGGCTGAAAATAAATGCTGACCAGCCTTCCACAGGGCGGTTCTCTGCTCATTGTTAGAGTTGAAGGCCTTTGCGAAGCTATGGGACTCCAGCAGACAGTCCAGCAGTTTGAAAAGCTGCTCAGAGGTCAGGTAGCGGTACATTCCCTGGTCCTGCGTCTCCACATGCACATCGGCATCCGGAACATCTCTCTGCATTCAAGACACACACACATTTTATAAATATATACATATATATATTAGGAATGGTCCCTTCTTTGCACTTGATCTAATCTCTGTGTTTTCATACGGCAAGCAGAAGTGTATTTGGCAGCCTATTGTTAACATTTCATTCTTAGTTTTCATGCCTAGTTTTACACTCTGGACCAATAGAGAGTGTTGCCGTATTTTATTTTTGTAAAGAGCGTTTAAAATTCAC
>NW_027101293.1:0-98674 GCF_029633855.1 Hoplias malabaricus
CGAGGGTGGGATTCGAACCCACGCGTGCAGAGCACAATGGATTAGCAGTCCATTGCCTTAACCTCTCTGCCACCTCGTCCGGCATACCATTGATTTGCCACAGGTCATTTATGAAAACAGATGTATTATTCATATAGCCGTTGACAGTGTTGCCGAAGCAGAATTCTCACATCATTTCTACTTATCTTGTCATCTACCTTCCAAAATCTTGATAAGAAACAATTTACATGGACTCAAAACAGCAATTGCAGAGATGCGTAGAACATAATATAAACACGTCAACCTCTTTGTAACAGAGTGATGGGGATCCAACATAAGACGGAGCCCTCGGTACAGTAGCTGTGCGCTAGCCTGGTCACAGAGTATTTTCACAAGTAAACAAACCCCTTTAACTCCAACTCGACGAGGGTGGGATTCGAACCCACGCGTGCAGAGCACAATGGATTAGCAGTCCATCGCCTTAACCTCTCGGCCACCTCGTCCGGCATACCTTTGCCACAGCTCATTTATGAAAACAGATGTATTATTCATATAGCCGTTGACAGTGTTGGTGAAGCAGAATTCTCACATCATTTCTTCTTATCTTGTCATCTAACTTCCAAAATCTTGATAAAAAACAATTTACATGGACTCAAAACAGCAATTGCAGAGATGCGTAGAACATATTATAAACACGTCAACCTCTTTGTAACAGAGTGATGGGGATCCAACATAAGACTGAGCCCTCGGTACAGTAGCTGTGCGCTAGCCTGGTCACAGAGTATTTTCACAAGTAAACAAACCCCTTTAACTCCAACTCGACGAGGGTGAGATTCGAACCCACGCGTGCAGAGCACAATGGATTAGCAGTCCATCGCCTTAACCTCTCGGCCACCTCTTCCGGCATACCATTGATTTGCCACAGCTCATTTATGAAAACAGATGTATTATTCATATAGCTATTGACAGTGTTGCTAAAACAGAATGCTCAGGTAATTTCTGCTTATCTTGTCATCTACCTTCCAAAATCTTTATAAGAAACAATTTACATGGACTCAAAACAGCAATTGCAGAGATGCGTAGAACATAATATAAACACGTCAACCTCTTTGTAATAGAGTGATGGGGATCCAACATAAGACAGAGCCCTCGGTATAGTAGCTGTGTGCTAGCCTGGTCACAGAGTATTTTCACAAGTAAACAAACCCCTTTAACTCAAACAGGGTGGGATTCGAACCCACGCGTGCAGAGCACAACGGATTAGCAGTCCATCGCCTTAACCTCTCGGCCACCTCGTCCGGCATACCTTTGCCACAGCTCATTTATGAAAACAGATGTATTATTCATATAGCCGTTGACAGTGTTGGTGAAGCAGAATTCTCACATCATTTCTTCTTATCTTGTCATCTACCTTCCAAAATCTTGATAAAAAACAATTTACATGGACTCAAAACAGCAATTGCAGAGATGCGTAGAACATATTATAAACACGTCAACCTCTTTGTAACAGAGTGATGGGGATCCAACATAAGACTGAGCCCTCGGTACAGTAGCTGTGCGCTAGCCTGGTCACAGAGTATTTTCACAAGTAAACAAACCCCTTTAACTCCAACTCGACGAGGGTGAGATTCGAACCCACGCGTGCAGAGCACAATGGATTAGCAGTCCATCGCCTTAACCTCTCGGCCACCTCTTCCGGCATACCATTGATTTGCCACAGCTCATTTATGAAAACAGATGTATTATTCATATAGCTATTGACAGTGTTGCTAAAACAGAATGCTCAGGTAATTTCTGCTTATCTTGTCATCTACCTTCCAAAATCTTTATAAGAAACAATTTACATGGACTCAAAACAGCAATTGCAGAGATGCGTAGAACATAATATAAACACGTCAACCTCTTTGTAATAGAGTGATGGGGATCCAACATAAGACAGAGCCCTCGGTATAGTAGCTGTGTGCTAGCCTGGTCACAGAGTATTTTCACAAGTAAACAAACCCCTTTAACTCAAACAGGGTGGGATTCGAACCCACGCGTGCAGAGCACAACGGATTAGCAGTCCATCGCCTTAACCTCTCGGCCACCTCGTCCGGCATACCTTTGCCACAGCTCATTTATGAAAACAGATGTATTATTCATATAGCCGTTGACAGTGTTGGTGAAGCAGAATTCTCACATCATTTCTTCTTATCTTGTCATCTACCTTCCAAAATCTTGATAAAAAACAATTTACATGGACTCAAAACAGCAATTGCAGAGATGCGTAGAACATATTATAAACACGTCAACCTCTTTGTAACAGAGTGATGGGGATCCAACATAAGACTGAGCCCTCGGTACAGTAGCTGTGCGCTAGCCTGGTCACAGAGCATTTTCACAAGTGAACAAAACCCTTTAACTCCAACTCGACGAGGGTGGGATTCGAACCCACGCGTGCAGAGCACAATGGATTAGCAGTCCATCGCCTTAACCTCTCGGCCACCTCGTCCGGCATACCATTGATTTGCCACAGCTCATTTATGAAAACAGATGTATTATTCATATAGCCGTTGACAGTGTTGCCGAAGCAGAATTCTCACATCATTTCTTCTTATCTTGTCATCTACCTTCCAAAATCTTCATAAAAAACAATTTACATGGTCTCAAAACAGCAATTGCAGAGATGCGTAGAACATAATATAAACACGTCAACCTCTTTGTAACAGAGTGATGGGGATCCAACATAAGACGGAGCCCTCGGTATAGTAGCTGTGCGCTAGCCTGGTCACAGAGTATTTTCACAAGTAAACAAACCCCTTTAACTCCAACTCGACGAGGGTGGGATTCGAACCCACGCGTGCAGAGCACAACGGATTAGCAGTCCATCGCCTTAACCTCTCGGCCACCTCGTCCGGCATATCATTGATTTGCCACAGCTCATTTATGAAAACAGATGTATTATTCATATAGCCGTTGACAGTGTTGCCGAAGCAGAATTCTCACATCATTTCTTCTTATCTTGTCATCTACCTTCCAAAATCTTGATAAAAAACAATTTACATGGACTCAAAACAGCAATTGCAGAGATGCGTAGAACATATTATAAACACGTCAACCTCTTTGTAACAGAGTGATGGGGATCCAACATAAGACGGAGCCCTCAGTACAGTAGCTGTGCGCTAGCCTGGTTACAGAGTATTTTCACAAGTAAACAAACCCCTTTAAATCCAACTCGACGAGGGTGGGATTCGAACCCACGCGTGCAGAGCACAATGGATTAGCAGTCCATCGCCTTAACCTCTCGGCCACCTCGCCCGGCATACCATTGATTTGCCACAGCTCATTTATGAAAACAGATGTATTATTCATATAGCTATTGACAGTGTTGCTAAAACAGAATGCTCAGGTAATTTCTGCTTATCTTGTCATCTACCTTCCAAAATCTTGATAAGAAACAATTTACATGGACTCAAAACAGCAATTGCAGAGATGCGTAGAACATAATATAAACACGTCAACCTCTTTGTAATAGAGTGATGGGGATCCAACATAAGACAGAGCCCTCGGTATAGTAGCTGTGTGCTAGCCTGGTCACAGAGTATTTTCACAAGTAAACAAACCCCTTTAACTCCAACTCGACGAGGGTGGGATTCAAACCCACGCGTGCAGAGCACAATGGATTAGCAGTCCATCGCCTTAACCTCTCGGCCACCTCGTCCGGCATACCATTGATTTGCCACAGGTCATTTATGAAAACAGATGTATTATTCATATAGCCGTTGACAGTGTTGGTGAAGCAGAATTCTCACATCATTTCTTCTTATCTTGTCATCTACCTTCCAAAATCTTGATAAAAAACAATTTACATGGACTCAAAACAGCAATTGCAGAGATGCGTAGAACATATTATAAACACGTCAACCTCTTTGTAACAGAGTGATGGGGATCCAACATAAGACGGAGCCCTCAGTATAGTAGCTGTGCGCTAGCCTGGTTACAGAGTATTTTCACAAGTAAGCAAACCCCTTTAAATCCAACTCGACGAGGGTGGGATTCGAACCCACGCGTGCAGAGCACAATGGATTAGCAGTCCATCGCCTTAACCTCTCGGCCACCTCGTCCGGCATACCATTGATTTGCCACAGCTCATTTATGAAAACAGATGTATTATTCATATAGCTATTGACAGTGTTGCTAAGACAGAATGCTCAGGTAATTTCTGCTTATCTTGTCATCTACCTTCCAAAATCTTGATAAGAAACAATTTACATGGACTCAAAACAGCAATTGCAGAGATGCGTAGAACATAATATAAACACGTCAACCTCTTTGTAATAGAGTGATGGGGATCCAACATAAGACAGAGCCCTCGGTATAGTAGCTGTGTGCTAGCCTGGTCACAGAGTATTTTCACAAGTAAACAAAGCCCTTTAACTCCAACTCGACAAGGGTGGGATTCGAACCCACGCGTGCAGAGCACAATGGATTAGCAGTCCATTGCCTTAACCTCTCGAACACCTCGCCCGGCATACCATTGATTTGCCACAGCTCATTTATGAAAACAGATGTATTATTCATATAGCTATTGACAGTGTTGCTAAAACAGAATGCTCAGGTAATTTCTGCTTATCTTGTCATCTACCTTCCAAAATCTTGATAAGAAACAATTTACATGGACTCAAAACAGCAATTGCAGAGATGCGTAGAACATAATATAAACACGTCAACCTCTTTGTAATAGAGTGATGGGGATCCAACATAAGACAGAGCCCTCGGTATAGTAGCTGTGTGCTAGCCTGGTCACAGAGTATTTTCACAAGTAAACAAACCCCTTTAACTCCAACTCGACGAGGGTGGGATTCGAACCCACGCGTGCAGAGCACAATGGATTAGCAGTCCATTGCCTTAACCTCTCTGCCACCTCGTCCGGCATACCATTGATTTGCCACAGGTCATTTATGAAAACAGATGTATTATTCATATAGCCGTTGACAGTGTTGCCGAAGCAGAATTCTCACATCATTTCTACTTATCTTGTCATCTACCTTCCAAAATCTTGATAAGAAACAATTTACATGGACTCAAAACAGCAATTGCAGAGATGCGTAGAACATAATATAAACACGTCAACCTCTTTGTAACAGAGTGATGGGGATCCAACATAAGACGGAGCCCTCGGTATAGTAGCTGTGCGCTAGCCTGGTCACAGAGTATTTTCACAAGTAAACAAACCCCTTTAACTCCAACTCGACGAGGGTGGGATTCGAACCCACGCGTGCAGAGCACAATGGATTAGCAGTCCATCGCCTTAACCTCTCGGCCACCTCGTCCGGCATACCATTGATTTGCCACAGCTCATTTATGAAAACAGATGTATTATTCATATAGCTATTGACAGTGTTGCTAAAACAGAATGCTCAGGTAATTTCTGCTTATCTTGTCATCTACCTTCCAAAATCTTGATAAGAAACAATTTACATGGACTCAAAACAGCAATTGCAGAGATGCGTAGAACATAATATAAACACGTCAACCTCTTTGTAATAGAGTGATGGGGATCCAACATAAGACAGAGCCCTCGGTATAGTAGCTGTGTGCTAGCCTGGTCACAGAGTATTTTCACAAGTAAACAAACCCCTTTAAATCCAACTCGACGAGTGTGGGATTCGAACCCACGCGTGCAGAGCACAATGGATTAGTAGTCCATCGCCTTAACCTCTCGGCCACCTCGTCCGGCATACCTTTGCCACAGCTCATTCATGAAAACAGATGTATTATTCATATAGCCGTTGACAGTGTTGGTGAAGCAGAATTCTCACATCATTTCTTCTTATCTTGTCATCTACCTTCCAAAATCTTGATAAAAAACAATTTACATGGACTCAAAACAGCAATTGCAGAGATGCGTAGAACATATTATAAACACGTCAACCTCTTTGTAACAGAGTGATGGGGATCCAACATAAGACTGAGCCCTCGGTACAGTAGCTGTGCGCTAGCCTGGTCACAGAGCATTTTCACAAGTAAACAAAACCCTTTAACTCCAACTCGACGAGGGTGGGATTCAAACCCACGCGTGCAGAGCACAATGGATTAGCAGTCCATCGCCTTAACCTCTCGGCCACCTCGTCCGGCATACCATTGATTTGCCACAGCTCATTTATGAAAACAGATGTATTATTCATATAGCTATTGACAGTGTTGCTAAAACAGAATGCTCAGGTAATTTCTGCTTATCTTGTCATCTACCTTCCAAAATCTTGATAAGAAACAATTTACATGGACTCAAAACAGCAATTGCAGAGATGCGTAGAACATAATATAAACACGTCAACCTCTTTGTAACAGAGTGATGGGGATCCAACATAAGACGGAGCCCTCGGTACAGTAGCTGTGCGCTAGCCTGGTCACAGAGTATTTTCACAAGTAAACAAACCCCTTTAACTCCAACTCGACGAGGGTGGGATTCGAACCCACGCGTGCAGAGCACAATGGATTAGCAGTCCATCGCCTTAACCTCTCGGCCACCTCGTCCGGCATACCTTTGCCACAGCTCATTTATGAAAACAGATGTATTATTCATATAGCCGTTGACAGTGTTGGTGAAGCAGAATTCTCACATCATTTCTTCTTATCTTGTCATCTAACTTCCAAAATCTTGATAAAAAACAATTTACATGGACTCAAAACAGCAATTGCAGAGATGCGTAGAACATATTATAAACACGTCAACCTCTTTGTAACAGAGTGATGGGGATCCAACATAAGACTGAGCCCTCGGTACAGTAGCTGTGCGCTAGCCTGGTCACAGAGTATTTTCACAAGTAAACAAACCCCTTTAACTCCAACTCGACGAGGGTGGGATTCGAACCCACGCGTGCAGAGCACAATGGATTAGCAGTCCATCGCCTTAACCTCTCGGCCACCTCTTCCGGCATACCATTGATTTGCCACAGCTCATTTATGAAAACAGATGTATTATTCATATAGCTATTGACAGTGTTGCTAAAACAGAATGCTCAGGTAATTTCTGCTTATCTTGTCATCTACCTTCCAAAATCTTTATAAGAAACAATTTACATGGACTCAAAACAGCAATTGCAGAGATGCGTAGAACATAATATAAACACGTCAACCTCTTTGTAATAGAGTGATGGGGATCCAACATAAGACAGAGCCCTCGGTATAGTAGCTGTGTGCTAGCCTGGTCACAGAGTATTTTCACAAGTAAACAAACCCCTTTAACTCAAACAGGGTGGGATTCGAACCCACGCGTGCAGAGCACAACGGATTAGCAGTCCATCGCCTTAACCTCTCGGCCACCTCGTCCGGCATACCTTTGCCACAGCTCATTTATGAAAACAGATGTATTATTCATATAGCCGTTGACAGTGTTGGTGAAGCAGAATTCTCACATCATTTCTTCTTATCTTGTCATCTACCTTCCAAAATCTTGATAAAAAACAATTTACATGGACTCAAAACAGCAATTGCAGAGATGCGTAGAACATATTATAAACACGTCAACCTCTTTGTAACAGAGTGATGGGGATCCAACATAAGACTGAGCCCTCGGTACAGTAGCTGTGCGCTAGCCTGGTCACAGAGCATTTTCACAAGTAAACAAAACCCTTTAACTCCAACTCGACGAGGGTGGGATTCGAACCCACGCGTGCAGAGCACAATGGATCAGCAGTCCATCGCCTTAACCTCTCGGCCACCTCGTCCGGCATACCATTGATTTGCCACAGCTCATTTATGAAAACAGATGTATTATTCATATAGCCGTTGACAGTGTTGCCGAAGCAGAATTCTCACATCATTTCTTCTTATCTTGTCATCTACCTTCCAAAATCTTCATAAAAAACAATTTACATGGTCTCAAAACAGCAATTGCAGAGATGCGTAGAACATAATATAAACACGTCAACCTCTTTGTAACAGAGTGATGGGGATCCAACATAAGACGGAGCCCTCGGTATAGTAGCTGTGCGCTAGCCTGGTCACAGAGTATTTTCACAAGTAAACAAACCCCTTTAACTCCAACTCGACGAGGGTGGGATTCGAACCCACGCGTGCAGAGCACAACGGATTAGCAGTCCATCGCCTTAACCTCTCGGCCACCTCGTCCAGCATATCATTGATTTGCCACAGCTCATTTATGAAAACAGATGTATTATTCATATAGCCGTTGACAGTGTTGCCGAAGCAGAATTCTCACATCATTTCTTCTTATCTTGTCATCTACCTTCCAAAATCTTGATAAAAAACAATTTACATGGACTCAAAACAGCAATTGCAGAGATGCGTAGAACATATTATAAACAAGTCAACCTCTTTGTAACAGAGTGATGGGGATCCAACATAAGACGGGGCCCTGGGTACAGTAGCTGTGCGCTAGCCTGGTTACAGAGTATTTTCACAAGTAAACAAACCCCTTTAAATCCAACTCGACGAGGGTGGGATTCGAACCCACGCGTGCAGAGCACAATGGATTAGCAGTCCATCGCCTTAACCTCTCGGCCACCTCGTCCGGCATACCTTTGCCACAGCTCATTTATGAAAACAGATGTATTATTCATATAGCCGTTGACAGTGTTGGTGAAGCAGAATTCTCACATCATTTCTTCTTATCTTGTCATCTACCTTCCAAAATCTTGATAAAAAACAATTTACATGGACTCAAGACAGCAATTGCAGAGATGCGTAGAACATATTATAAACAAGTCAACCTCTTTGTAACAGAGTGATGGGGATCCAACATAAGACGGAGCCCTGGGTACAGTAGCTGTGCGCTAGCCTGGTTGCAGAGTATTTTCACAAGTAAACAAACCCCTTTAAATCCAACTCGACGAGGGTGGGATTCGAACCCACGCGTGCAGAGCACAATGGATTAGCAGTCCATCGCCTTTACCTCTCGGCCACCTCGTCCGGCATACCATTGATTTGCCACAGCTCATTTATGAAAACAGATGTATTATTCATATAGCCGTTGACAGTGTTGCCGAAGCAGAATTCTCACATCATTTCTTCTTATCTTGTCATCTACCTTCCAAAATCTTGATAAAAAACAATTTACATGGACTCAAAACAGCAATTGCAGAGATGCGTAGAACATATTATAAACAAGTCAACCTCTTTGTAACAGAGTGATGGGGATCCAACATAAGACGGGGCCCTGGGTACAGTAGCTGTGCGCTAGCCTGGTCACAGAGTATTTTCACAAGTAAACAAACCCCTTTAACTCCAACTCGACGAGGGTGGGATTCGAACCCACGCGTGCAGAGCACAACGGATTAGCAGTCCATCGCCTTAACCTCTCGGCCACCTCGTCCGGCATATCATTGATTTGCCACAGCTCATTTATGAAAACAGATGTATTATTCATATAGCCGTTGACAGTGTTGCCGAAGCAGAATTCTCACATCATTTCTTCTTATCTTGTCATCTACCTTCCAAAATCTTGATAAAAAACAATTTACATGGACTCAAAACAGCAATTGCAGAGATGCGTAGAACATATTATAAACACGTCAACCTCTTTGTAACAGAGTGATGGGGATCCAACATAAGACGGAGCCCTCAGTACAGTAGCTGTGCGCTAGCCTGGTTACAGAGTATTTTCACAAGTAAACAAACCCCTTTAAATCCAACTCGACGAGGGTGGGATTCGAACCCACGCGTGCAGAGCACAATGGATTAGCAGTCCATCGCCTTAACCTCTCGGCCACCTCGCCCGGCATACCATTGATTTGCCACAGCTCATTTATGAAAACAGATGTATTATTCATATAGCTATTGACAGTGTTGCTAAAACAGAATGCTCAGGTAATTTCTGCTTATCTTGTCATCTACCTTCCAAAATCTTGATAAGAAACAATTTACATGGACTCAAAACAGCAATTGCAGAGATGCGTAGAACATAATATAAACACGTCAACCTCTTTGTAATAGAGTGATGGGGATCCAACATAAGACAGAGCCCTCGGTATAGTAGCTGTGTGCTAGCCTGGTCACAGAGTATTTTCACAAGTAAACAAACCCCTTTAACTCCAACTCGACGAGGGTGGGATTCAAACCCACGCGTGCAGAGCACAATGGATTAGCAGTCCATCGCCTTAACCTCTCGGCCACCTCGTCCGGCATACCATTGATTTGCCACAGGTCATTTATGAAAACAGATGTATTATTCATATAGCCGTTGACAGTGTTGGTGAAGCAGAATTCTCACATCATTTCTTCTTATCTTGTCATCTACCTTCCAAAATCTTGATAAAAAACAATTTACATGGACTCAAGACAGCAATTGCAGAGATGCGTAGAACATATTATAAACAAGTCAACCTCTTTGTAACAGAGTGATGGGGATCCAACATAAGACGGAGCCCTGGGTACAGTAGCTGTGCGCTAGCCTGGTTGCAGAGTATTTTCACAAGTAAACAAACCCCTTTAAATCCAACTCGACGAGGGTGGGATTCGAACCCACGCGTGCAGAGCACAATGGATTAGCAGTCCATCGCCTTTACCTCTCGGCCACCTCGTCCGGCATACCATTGATTTGCCACAGCTCATTTATGAAAACAGATGTATTATTCATATAGCCGTTGACAGTGTTGCCGAAGCAGAATTCTCACATCATTTCTTCTTATCTTGTCATCTACCTTCCAAAATCTTGATAAAAAACAATTTACATGGACTCAAAACAGCAATTGCAGAGATGCGTAGAACATATTATAAACAAGTCAACCTCTTTGTAACAGAGTGATGGGGATCCAACATAAGACGGGGCCCTGGGTACAGTAGCTGTGCGCTAGCCTGGTTACAGAGTATTTTCACAAGTAAACAAACCCCTTTAAATCCAACTCGACGAGGGTGGGATTCGAACCCACGCGTGCAGAGCACAATGGATTAGCAGTCCATTGCCTTAACCTCTCGAACACCTCGCCCGGCATACCATTGATTTGCCACAGCTCATTTATGAAAACAGATGTATTATTCATATAGCTATTGACAGTGTTGCTAAAACAGAATGCTCAGGTAATTTCTGCTTATCTTGTCATCTACCTTCCAAAATCTTGATAAGAAACAATTTACATGGACTCAAAACAGCAATTGCAGAGATGCGTAGAACATAATATAAACACGTCAACCTCTTTGTAATAGAGTGATGGGGATCCAACATAAGACAGAGCCCTCGGTATAGTAGCTGTGTGCTAGCCTGGTCACAGAGTATTTTCACAAGTAAACAAACCCCTTTAACTCCAACTCGACGAGGGTGGGATTCGAACCCACGCGTGCAGAGCACAATGGATTAGCAGTCCATTGCCTTAACCTCTCTGCCACCTCGTCCAGCATACCATTGATTTGCCACAGGTCATTTATGAAAACAGATGTATTATTCATATAGCCGTTGACAGTGTTGCCGAAGCAGAATTCTCACATCATTTCTACTTATCTTGTCATCTACCTTCCAAAATCTTGATAAGAAACAATTTACATGGACTCAAAACAGCAATTGCAGAGATGCGTAGAACATAATATAAACACGTCAACCTCTTTGTAACAGAGTGATGGGGATCCAACATAAGACGGAGCCCTCGGTATAGTAGCTGTGCGCTAGCCTGGTCACAGAGTATTTTCACAAGTAAACAAACCCCTTTAACTCCAACTCGACGAGGGTGGGATTCGAACCCACGCGTGCAGAGCACAATGGATTAGCAGTCCATCGCCTTAACCTCTCGGCCACCTCGTCCGGCATACCATTGATTTGCCACAGCTCATTTATGAAAACAGATGTATTATTCATATAGCTATTGACAGTGTTGCTAAAACAGAATGCTCAGGTAATTTCTGCTTATCTTGTCATCTACCTTCCAAAATCTTGATAAGAAACAATTTACATGGACTCAAAACAGCAATTGCAGAGATGCGTAGAACATAATATAAACACGTCAACCTCTTTGTAATAGAGTGATGGGGATCCAACATAAGACAGAGCCCTCGGTATAGTAGCTGTGTGCTAGCCTGGTCACAGAGTATTTTCACAAGTAAACAAACCCCTTTAACTCCAACTCGACGAGGGTGGGATTCAAACCCACGCGTGCAGAGCACAATGGATTAGCAGTCCATCGCCTTAACCTCTCGGCCACCTCGTCCGGCATACCATTGATTTGCCACAGCTCATTTATGAAAACAGATGTATTATTCATATAGCTATTGACAGTGTTGCTAAAACAGAATGCTCAGGTAATTTCTGCTTATCTTGTCATCTACCTTCCAAAATCTTGATAAGAAACAATTTACATGGACTCAAAACAGCAATTGCAGAGATGCGTAGAACATAATATAAACACGTCAACCTCTTTGTAATAGAGTGATGGGGATCCAACATAAGACAGAGCCCTCGGTATAGTAGCTGTGTGCTAGCCTGGTCACAGAGTATTTTCACAAGTAAACAAACCCCTTTAACTCAAACAGGGTGGGATTCGAACCCACGCGTGCAGAGCACAACGGATTAGCAGTCCATCGCCTTAACCTCTCGGCCACCTCGTCCGGCATACCATTGATTTGCCACAGGTCATTTATGAAAACAGATGTATTATTCATATAGCCGTTGACAGTGTTGCCGAAGCAGAATTCTCACTCCATTTCTTCTTATCTTGTCATCTACCTTCCAAAATCTTGATAAAAAACAACTAACATGGACTCAAAACAGCAATTGCAGAGATGCGTAGAACATATTATAAACAAGTCAACCTCTTTGTAACAGAGTGATGGGGATCCAACATAAGACGGGGCCCTGGGTACAGTAGCTGTGCGCTAGCCTGGTTACAGAGTATTTTCACAAGTAAACAAACCCCTTTAAATCCAACTCGACGAGGGTGGGATTCGAACCCACGCGTGCAGAGCACAATGGATTAGCAGTCCATCGCCTTAACCTCTCGGCCACCTCGTCCGGCATACCTTTGCCACAGCTCATTTATGAAAACAGATGTATTATTCATATAGCCGTTGACAGTGTTGGTGAAGCAGAATTCTCACATCATTTCTTCTTATCTTGTCATCTACCTTCCAAAATCTTGATAAAAAACAATTTACATGGACTCAAGACAGCAATTGCAGAGATGCGTAGAACATATTATAAACAAGTCAACCTCTTTGTAACAGAGTGATGGGGATCCAACATAAGACGGAGCCCTGGGTACAGTAGCTGTGCGCTAGCCTGGTTGCAGAGTATTTTCACAAGTAAACAAACCCCTTTAAATCCAACTCGACGAGGGTGGGATTCGAACCCACGCGTGCAGAGCACAATGGATTAGCAGTCCATCGCCTTTACCTCTCGGCCACCTCGTCCGGCATACCATTGATTTGCCACAGCTCATTTATGAAAACAGATGTATTATTCATATAGCCGTTGACAGTGTTGCCGAAGCAGAATTCTCACATCATTTCTTCTTATCTTGTCATCTACCTTCCAAAATCTTGATAAAAAACAATTTACATGGACTCAAAACAGCAATTGCAGAGATGCGTAGAACATATTATAAACAAGTCAACCTCTTTGTAACAGAGTGATGGGGATCCAACATAAGACGGGGCCCTGGGTACAGTAGCTGTGCGCTAGCCTGGTTACAGAGTATTTTCACAAGTAAACAAACCCCTTTAAATCCAACTCGACGAGGGTGGGATTCGAACCCACGCGTGCAGAGCACAATGGATTAGCAGTCCATCGCCTTAACCTCTCGGCCACCTCGTCCGGCATACCTTTGCCACAGCTCATTTATGAAAACAGATGTATTATTCATATAGCCGTTGACAGTGTTGGTGAAGCAGAATTCTCACATCATTTCTTCTTATCTTGTCATCTACTTTCCAAAATCTTGATAAAAAACAATTTACATGGACTCAAGACAGCAATTGCAGAGATGCGTAGAACATATTATAAACAAGTCAACCTCTTTGTAACAGAGTGATGGGGATCCAACATAAGACGGAGCCCTGGGTACAGTAGCTGTGCGCTAGCCTGGTTGCAGAGTATTTTCACAAGTAAACAAACCCCTTTAAATCCAACTCGACGAGGGTGGGATTCGAACCCACGCGTGCAGAGCACAATGGATTAGCAGTCCATCGCCTTTACCTCTCGGCCACCTCGTCCGGCATACCATTGATTTGCCACAGCTCATTTATGAAAACAGATGTATTATTCATATAGCCGTTGACAGTGTTGCCGAAGCAGAATTCTCACATCATTTCTTCTTATCTTGTCATCTACCTTCCAAAATCTTGATAAAAAACAATTTACATGGACTCAAAACAGCAATTGCAGAGATGCGTAGAACATAATATAAACACGTCAACCTCTTTGTAACAGAGTGATGGGGATCCAACATAAGACGGAGCCCTCGGTATAGTAGCTGTGCGCTAGCCTGGTCACAGAGTATTTTCACAAGTAAACAAACCCCTTTAACTCCAACTCGACGAGGGTGGGATTCGAACCCACGCGTGCAGAGCACAATGGATTAGCAGTCCATCGCCTTAACCTCTCGGCCACCTCGTCCGGCATACCATTGATTTGCCACAGGTCATTTATGAAAACAGATGTATTATTCATATAGCCGTTGACAGTGTTGGTGAAGCAGAATTCTCACATCATTTCTTCTTATCTTGTCATCTACCTTCCAAAATCTTGATAAAAAACAATTTACATGGACTCAAAACAGAAATTGCAGAGATGCGTAGAACATATTATAAACACGTCAACCTCTTTGTAACAGAGTGATGGGGATCCAACATAAGACGGAGCCCTCAGTATAGTAGCTGTGCGCTAGCCTGGTTACAGAGTATTTTCACAAGTAAGCAAACCCCTTTAAATCCAACTCGACGAGGGTGGGATTCGAACCCACGCGTGCAGAGCACAATGGATTAGCAGTCCATCGCCTTAACCTCTCGGCCACCTCGTCCGGCATACCATTGATCTGCCACAGCTCATTTATGAAAACAGATGTATTATTCATATAGCTATTGACAGTGTTGCTAAGACAGAACGCTCAGGTAATTTCTGCTTATCTTGTCATCTACCTTCCAAAATCTTGATAAGAAACAATTTACATGGACTCAAAACAGCAATTGCAGAGATGCGTAGAACATAATATAAACACGTCAACCTCTTTGTAATAGAGTGATGGGGATCCAACATAAGACAGAGCCCTCGGTATAGTAGCTGTGTGCTAGCCTGGTCACAGAGTATTTTCACAAGTAAACAAACCCCTTTAACTCCAACTCAACGAGGGTGGGATTCGAACCCACGCGTGCAGAGCACAATGGATTAGCAGTCCATCGCCTTAACCTCTCGGCCACCTCGTCCGGCATACCTTTGCCACAGCTCATTTATGAAAACAGATGTATTATTCATATAGCCGTTGACAGTGTTGGTGAAGCAGAATTCTCACATCATTTCTTCTTATCTTGTCATCTAACTTCCAAAATCTTGATAAAAAACAATTTACATGGACTCAAAACAGCAATTGCAGAGATGCGTAGAACATATTATAAACACGTCAACCTCTTTGTAACAGAGTGATGGGGATCCAACATAAGACTGAGCCCTCGGTACAGTAGCTGTGCGCTAGCCTGGTCACAGAGTATTTTCACAAGTAAACAAACCCCTTTAACTCCAACTCGACGAGGGTGGGATTCGAACCCACGCGTGCAGAGCACAATGGATTAGCAGTCCATCGCCTTAACCTCTCGGCCACCTCTTCCGGCATACCATTGATTTGCCACAGCTCATTTATGAAAACAGATGTATTATTCATATAGCTATTGACAGTGTTGCTAAAACAGAATGCTCAGGTAATTTCTGCTTATCTTGTCATCTACCTTCCAAAATCTTGATAAGAAACAATTTACATGGACTCAAAACAGCAATTGCAGAGATGCGTAGAACATAATATAAACACGTCAACCTCTTTGTAATAGAGTGATGGGGATCCAACATAAGACAGAGCCCTCGGTATAGTAGCTGTGTGCTAGCCTGGTCACAGAGTATTTTCACAAGTAAACAAACCCCTTTAAATCCAACTCGACGAGGGTGGGATTCGAACCCACGCGTGCAGAGCACAATGGATTAGCAGTCCATCGCCTTAACCTCTCGGCCACCTCGTCCGGCATACCATTGATTTGCCACAGCTCATTTATGAAAACAGATGTATTATTCATATAGCCGTTGACAGTGTTGCCGAAGCAGAATTCTCACATCATTTCTTCTTATCTTGTCATCTACCTTCCAAAATCTTGATAAAAAACAATTTACATGGTCTCAAAACAGCAATTGCAGAGATGCGTAGAACATAATATAAACACGTCAACCTCTTTGTAACAGAGTGATGGGGATCCAACATAAGACGGAGCCCTCGGTATAGTAGCTGTGCGCTAGCCTGGTCACAGAGTATTTTCACAAGTAAACAAACCCCTTTAACTCCAACTCGACGAGGGTGGGATTCGAACCCACGCGTGCAGAGCACAACGGAATAGCAGTCCATCGCCTTAACCTCTCGGCCACCTCGTCCGGCATACCATTGATTTGCCACAGCTCATTTATGAAAACAGATGTATTATTCATATAGCCGTTGACAGTGTTGCCGAAGCAGAATTCTCACATCATTTCTTCTTATCTTGTCATCTACCTTCCAAAATCTTGATAAAAAACAATTTACATGGACTCAAAACAGCAATTGCAGAGATGCGTAGAACATATTATAAACAAGTCAACCTCTTTGTAACAGAGTGATGGGGATCCAACATAAGACGGGGCCCTGGGTACAGTAGCTGTGCGCTAGCCTGGTTACAGAGTATTTTCACAAGTAAACAAACCCCTTTAAATCCAACTCGACGAGGGTGGGATTCGAACCCACGCGTGCAGAGCACAATGGATTAGCAGTCCATCGCCTTAACCTCTCGGCCACCTCGTCCGGCATACCTTTGCCACAGCTCATTTATGAAAACAGATGTATTATTCATATAGCCGTTGACAGTGTTGGTGAAGCAGAATTCTCACATCATTTCTTCTTATCTTGTCATCTACCTTCCAAAATCTTGATAAAAAACAATTTACATGGACTCAAGACAGCAATTGCAGAGATGCGTAGAACATATTATAAACAAGTCAACCTCTTTGTAACAGAGTGATGGGGATCCAACATAAGACGGAGCCCTGGGTACAGTAGCTGTGCGCTAGCCTGGTTGCAGAGTATTTTCACAAGTAAACAAACCCCTTTAAATCCAACTCGACGAGGGTGGGATTCGAACCCACGCGTGCAGAGCACAATGGATTAGCAGTCCATCGCCTTTACCTCTCGGCCACCTCGTCCGGCATACCATTGATTTGCCACAGCTCATTTATGAAAACAGATGTATTATTCATATAGCCGTTGACAGTGTTGCCGAAGCAGAATTCTCACATCATTTCTTCTTATCTTGTCATCTACCTTCCAAAATCTTGATAAAAAACAATTTACATGGACTCAAAACAGCAATTGCAGAGATGCGTAGAACATAATATAAACACGTCAACCTCTTTGTAACAGAGTGATGGGGATCCAACATAAGACGGAGCCCTCGGTATAGTAGCTGTGCGCTAGCCTGGTCACAGAGTATTTTCACAAGTAAACAAACCCCTTTAACTCAAACAGGGTGGGATTCGAACCCACGCGTGCAGAGCACAACGGATTAGCAGTCCATCGCCTTAACCTCTCGGCCACCTCGTCCGGCATACCATTGATTTGCCACAGGTCATTTATGAAAACAGATGTATTATTCATATAGCCGTTGACAGTGTTGCCGAAGCAGAATTCTCACTCCATTTCTTCTTATCTTGTCATCTACCTTCCAAAATCTTGATAAAAAACAACTAAAATGGACTCAAAACAGCAATTGCAGAGATGTGTAGAACATATTATAAACAAGTCAACCTCTTTGTAACAGAGTGATGGGGATCCAACATAAGACAGGGCCCTGGGTACAGTAGCTGTGCGCTAGCCTGGTTACAGAGTATTTTCACAAGTAAACAAACCCCTTTAAATCCAACTCGACGAGGGTGGGATTCGAACCCACGCGTGCAGAGCACAATGGATTAGCAGTCCATCGCCTTAACCTCTCGGCCACCTCGTCCGGCATACCTTTGCCACAGCTCATTTATGAAAACAGATGTATTATTCATATAGCCGTTGACAGTGTTGGTGAAGCAGAATTCTCACATCATTTCTTCTTATCTTGTCATCTACCTTCCAAAATCTTGATAAAAAACAATTTACATGGACTCAAAACAGCAATTGCAGAGATGCGTAGAACATATTATAAACACGTCAACCTCTTTGTAACAGAGTGATGGGGATCCAACATAAGACTGAGCCCTCGGTACAGTAGCTGTGCGCTAGCCTGGTCACAGAGTATTTTCACAAGTAAACAAAACCCTTTAACTCCAACTCGACGAGGGTGGGATTCGAACCCACGCGTGCAGAGCACAATGGATTAGCAGTCCATCGCCTTAACCTCTCGGCCACCTCGTCCGGCATACCATTGATTTGCCACAGCTCATTTATGAAAACAGATGTATTATTCATATAGCTATTGACAGTGTTGCTAAAACAGAATGCTCAGGTAATTTCTGCTTATCTTGTCATCTACCTTCCAAAATCTTGATAAGAAACAATTTACATGGACTCAAAACAGCAATTGCAGAGATGCGTAGAACATAATATAAACACGTCAACCTCTTTGTAACAGAGTGATAGGGATCCAACATAAGACGGAGCCCTCGGTAGAGTAGGTGTGCGCTAGCCTGGTCACAGAGTATTTTCACAAGTAAACAAACCCCTTTAACTCCAACTCGACGAGGGTGGGATTCGAACCCACGCGTGCAGAGCACAATGGATTAGCAGTCCATCGCCTTAACCTCTCGGCCACCTCGTCCAGCATACCATTGATTTGCCACAGGTCATTTATGAAAACAGATGTATTATTCATATAGCCGTTGACAGTGTTGCCGAAGCAGAATTCTCACATCATTTCTTCTTATCTTGTCATCTACCTTCCAAAATCTTGATAAGAAACAATTTACATGGACTCAAAACAGCAATTGCAGAGATGCGTAGAACATAATATAAACACGTCAACCTCTTTGTAACAGAGTGATGGGGATCCAACACAAGACGGAGCCCTCGGTATAGTAGCTGGGCGCTAGCCTGGTCACAGAGTATTTTCACAAGTAAACAAACCCCTTTAACTCCAACTCGACGAGGGTGGGATTCGAACCCACGCGTGCAGAGCACAATGGATTAGCAGTCCATCGCCTTAACCTCTCTGCCACCTCGTCCGGCATACCTTTGCCACAGCTCATTTATGAAAACAGATGTATTATTCATATAGCTATTGACAGTGTTGCTAAAACAGAATGCTCAGGTAATTTCTGCTTATCTTGTCATCTATCTTCCAAAATCTTGATAAGAAACAATTTACATGGACTCAAAACAGCAATTGCAGAGATGCGTAGAACATAATATAAACACGTCATCCTCTTTGTAACAGAGTGATGGGGATCCAACATATGACGGAGCCCCAGGTACAGTAGCTGTGCGCTAGCCTGGTCACAGAGTATTTTCACAAGTAAACAAACCCCTTTAACTCCAACTCTACGAGGGTGGGATTCGAACCCACGCTTGCAGAGCACAATGGATTAGCAGTCCATCGCCTTAACCTCTCGGCCACCTCGTCCGGCATACCTTTGCCACAGCTTATTTATGAAAACAGATGTATTATTCATATAGCTGTTGACAGTGTTGCTAAAACAGAATGCTCACGTAATTTCTGCTTATCTTGTCATCTACCTTCCAAAATCTTGATAAGAAACAAATTACATGGACTCAAAACAGCAATTGCAGAGATGCGTAGAACATAATATAAACACGTCAACCTCTTTGTAACAGAGTGATGGGGATCCAACATAAGACAGAGCCCTCGGTATAGTAGCTGTGTGCTAGCCTGGTCACAGAGTATTTTCACAAGTAAACAAACCCCTTTAACTCAAACAGGGTGGGATTCGAACCCACGCGTGCAGAGCACAACGGATTAGCAGTCCATCGCCTTAACCTCTCGGCCACCTCGTCCGGCATACCATTGATTTGCCACAGGTCATTTATGAAAACAGATGTATTATTCATATAGCCGTTGACAGTGTTGCCGAAGCAGAATTCTCACTCCATTTCTTCTTATCTTGTCATCTACCTTCCAAAATCTTGATAAAAAACAACTAACATGGACTCAAAACAGCAATTGCAGAGATGCGTAGAACATATTATAAACAAGTCAACCTCTTTGTAACAGAGTGATGGGGATCCAACATAAGACGGGGCCCTGGGTACAGTAGCTGTGCGCTAGCCTGGTTACAGAGTATTTTCACAAGTAAACAAACCCCTTTAAATCCAACTCGACGAGGGTGGGATTCGAACCCACGCGTGCAGAGCACAATGGATTAGCAGTCCATCGCCTTAACCTCTCGGCCACCTCGTCCGGCATACCTTTGCCACAGCTCATTTATGAAAACAGATGTATTATTCATATAGCCGTTGACAGTGTTGGTGAAGCAGAATTCTCACATCATTTCTTCTTATCTTGTCATCTACCTTCCAAAATCTTGATAAAAAACAATTTACATGGACTCAAAACAGCAATTGCAGAGATGCGTAGAACATATTATAAACACGTCAACCTCTTTGTAACAGAGTGATGGGGATCCAACATAAGACTGAGCCCTCGGTACAGTAGCTGTGCGCTAGCCTGGTCACAGAGTATTTTCACAAGTAAACAAAACCCTTTAACTCCAACTCGACGAGGGTGGGATTCGAACCCACGCGTGCAGAGCACAATGGATTAGCAGTCCATCGCCTTAACCTCTCGGCCACCTCGTCCGGCATACCATTGATTTGCCACAGCTCATTTATGAAAACAGATGTATTATTCATATAGCCGTTGACAGTGTTGGTGAAGCAGAATTCTCACATCATTTCTTCTTATCTTGTCATCTACCTTCCAAAATCTTGATAAAAAACAATTTACATGGACTCAAGACAGCAATTGCAGAGATGCGTAGAACATATTATAAACAAGTCAACCTCTTTGTAACAGAGTGATGGGGATCCAACATAAGACGGAGCCCTGGGTACAGTAGCTGTGCGCTAGCCTGGTTGCAGAGTATTTTCACAAGTAAACAAACCCCTTTAAATCCAACTCGACGAGGGTGGGATTCGAACCCACGCGTGCAGAGCACAATGGATTAGCAGTCCATCGCCTTTACCTCTCGGCCACCTCGTCCGGCATACCATTGATTTGCCACAGCTCATTTATGAAAACAGATGTATTATTCATATAGCCGTTGACAGTGTTGCCGAAGCAGAATTCTCACATCATTTCTTCTTATCTTGTCATCTACCTTCCAAAATCTTGATAAAAAACAATTTACATGGACTCAAAACAGCAATTGCAGAGATGCGTAGAACATATTATAAACAAGTCAACCTCTTTGTAACAGAGTGATGGGGATCCAACATAAGACGGGGCCCTGGGTACAGTAGCTGTGCGCTAGCCTGGTTACAGAGTATTTTCACAAGTAAACAAACCCCTTTAAATCCAACTCGACGAGGGTGGGATTCGAACCCACGCGTGCAGAGCACAATGGATTAGCAGTCCATTGCCTTAACCTCTCGAACACCTCGCCCGGCATACCATTGATTTGCCACAGCTCATTTATGAAAACAGATGTATTATTCATATAGCTATTGACAGTGTTGCTAAAACAGAATGCTCAGGTAATTTCTGCTTATCTTGTCATCTACCTTCCAAAATCTTGATAAGAAACAATTTACATGGACTCAAAACAGCAATTGCAGAGATGCGTAGAACATAATATAAACACGTCAACCTCTTTGTAATAGAGTGATGGGGATCCAACATAAGACAGAGCCCTCGGTATAGTAGCTGTGTGCTAGCCTGGTCACAGAGTATTTTCACAAGTAAACAAACCCCTTTAACTCCAACTCGACGAGGGTGGGATTCGAACCCACGCGTGCAGAGCACAATGGATTAGCAGTCCATTGCCTTAACCTCTCTGCCACCTCGTCCAGCATACCATTGATTTGCCACAGGTCATTTATGAAAACAGATGTATTATTCATATAGCCGTTGACAGTGTTGCCGAAGCAGAATTCTCACATCATTTCTACTTATCTTGTCATCTACCTTCCAAAATCTTGATAAGAAACAATTTACATGGACTCAAAACAGCAATTGCAGAGATGCGTAGAACATAATATAAACACGTCAACCTCTTTGTAACAGAGTGATGGGGATCCAACATAAGACGGAGCCCTCGGTATAGTAGCTGTGCGCTAGCCTGGTCACAGAGTATTTTCACAAGTAAACAAACCCCTTTAACTCCAACTCGACGAGGGTGGGATTCGAACCCACGCGTGCAGAGCACAATGGATTAGCAGTCCATCGCCTTAACCTCTCGGCCACCTCGTCCGGCATACCATTGATTTGCCACAGCTCATTTATGAAAACAGATGTATTATTCATATAGCCGTTGACAGTGTTGCCGAAGCAGAATTCTCACATCATTTCTTCTTATCTTGTCATCTACCTTCCAAAATCTTGATAAAAAACAATTTACATGGACTCAAAACAGCAATTGCAGAGATGCGTAGAACATAATATAAACACGTCAACCTCTTTGTAACAGAGTGATGGGGATCCAACATAAGACGGAGCCCTCGGTATAGTAGCTGTGCGCTAGCCTGGTCACAGAGTATTTTCACAAGTAAACAAACCCCTTTAACTCAAACAGGGTGGGATTCGAACCCACGCGTGCAGAGCACAACGGATTAGCAGTCCATCGCCTTAACCTCTCGGCCACCTCGTCCGGCATACCATTGATTTGCCACAGGTCATTTATGAAAACAGATGTATTATTCATATAGCCGTTGACAGTGTTGCCGAAGCAGAATTCTCACTCCATTTCTTCTTATCTTGTCATCTACCTTCCAAAATCTTGATAAAAAACAACTAAAATGGACTCAAAACAGCAATTGCAGAGATGTGTAGAACATATTATAAACAAGTCAACCTCTTTGTAACAGAGTGATGGGGATCCAACATAAGACAGGGCCCTGGGTACAGTAGCTGTGCGCTAGCCTGGTTACAGAGTATTTTCACAAGTAAACAAACCCCTTTAAATCCAACTCGACGAGGGTGGGATTCGAACCCACGCGTGCAGAGCACAATGGATTAGCAGTCCATCGCCTTAACCTCTCGGCCACCTCGTCCGGCATACCTTTGCCACAGCTCATTTATGAAAACAGATGTATTATTCATATAGCCGTTGACAGTGTTGGTGAAGCAGAATTCTCACATCATTTCTTCTTATCTTGTCATCTACCTTCCAAAATCTTGATAAAAAACAATTTACATGGACTCAAAACAGCAATTGCAGAGATGCGTAGAACATATTATAAACACGTCAACCTCTTTGTAACAGAGTGATGGGGATCCAACATAAGACTGAGCCCTCGGTACAGTAGCTGTGCGCTAGCCTGGTCACAGAGTATTTTCACAAGTAAACAAAACCCTTTAACTCCAACTCGACGAGGGTGGGATTCGAACCCACGCGTGCAGAGCACAATGGATTAGCAGTCCATCGCCTTAACCTCTCGGCCACCTCGTCCGGCATACCATTGATTTGCCACAGCTCATTTATGAAAACAGATGTATTATTCATATAGCTATTGACAGTGTTGCTAAAACAGAATGCTCAGGTAATTTCTGCTTATCTTGTCATCTACCTTCCAAAATCTTGATAAGAAACAATTTACATGGACTCAAAACAGCAATTGCAGAGATGCGTAGAACATAATATAAACACGTCAACCTCTTTGTAACAGAGTGATAGGGATCCAACATAAGACGGAGCCCTCGGTAGAGTAGGTGTGCGCTAGCCTGGTCACAGAGTATTTTCACAAGTAAACAAACCCCTTTAACTCCAACTCGACGAGGGTGGGATTCGAACCCACGCGTGCAGAGCACAATGGATTAGCAGTCCATCGCCTTAACCTCTCGGCCACCTCGTCCAGCATACCATTGATTTGCCACAGGTCATTTATGAAAACAGATGTATTATTCATATAGCCGTTGACAGTGTTGCCGAAGCAGAATTCTCACATCATTTCTTCTTATCTTGTCATCTACCTTCCAAAATCTTGATAAGAAACAATTTACATGGACTCAAAACAGCAATTGCAGAGATGCGTAGAACATAATATAAACACGTCAACCTCTTTGTAACAGAGTGATGGGGATCCAACACAAGACGGAGCCCTCGGTATAGTAGCTGGGCGCTAGCCTGGTCACAGAGTATTTTCACAAGTAAACAAACCCCTTTAACTCCAACTCGACGAGGGTGGGATTCGAACCCACGCGTGCAGAGCACAATGGATTAGCAGTCCATCGCCTTAACCTCTCTGCCACCTCGTCCGGCATACCTTTGCCACAGCTCATTTATGAAAACAGATGTATTATTCATATAGCTATTGACAGTGTTGCTAAAACAGAATGCTCAGGTAATTTCTGCTTATCTTGTCATCTATCTTCCAAAATCTTGATAAGAAACAATTTACATGGACTCAAAACAGCAATTGCAGAGATGCGTAGAACATAATATAAACACGTCATCCTCTTTGTAACAGAGTGATGGGGATCCAACATATGACGGAGCCCCAGGTACAGTAGCTGTGCGCTAGCCTGGTCACAGAGTATTTTCACAAGTAAACAAACCCCTTTAACTCCAACTCTACGAGGGTGGGATTCGAACCCACGCTTGCAGAGCACAATGGATTAGCAGTCCATCGCCTTAACCTCTCGGCCACCTCGTCCGGCATACCTTTGCCACAGCTTATTTATGAAAACAGATGTATTATTCATATAGCTGTTGACAGTGTTGCTAAAACAGAATGCTCACGTAATTTCTGCTTATCTTGTCATCTACCTTCCAAAATCTTGATAAGAAACAAATTACATGGACTCAAAACAGCAATTGCAGAGATGCGTAGAACATAATATAAACACGTCAACCTCTTTGTAACAGAGTGATGGGGATCCAACATAAGACAGAGCCCTCGGTATAGTAGCTGTGTGCTAGCCTGGTCACAGAGTATTTTCACAAGTAAACAAACCCCTTTAACTCAAACAGGGTGGGATTCGAACCCACGCGTGCAGAGCACAACGGATTAGCAGTCCATCGCCTTAACCTCTCGGCCACCTCGTCCGGCATACCATTGATTTGCCACAGGTCATTTATGAAAACAGATGTATTATTCATATAGCCGTTGACAGTGTTGCCGAAGCAGAATTCTCACTCCATTTCTTCTTATCTTGTCATCTACCTTCCAAAATCTTGATAAAAAACAACTAACATGGACTCAAAACAGCAATTGCAGAGATGCGTAGAACATATTATAAACAAGTCAACCTCTTTGTAACAGAGTGATGGGGATCCAACATAAGACGGGGCCCTGGGTACAGTAGCTGTGCGCTAGCCTGGTTACAGAGTATTTTCACAAGTAAACAAACCCCTTTAAATCCAACTCGACGAGGGTGGGATTCGAACCCACGCGTGCAGAGCACAATGGATTAGCAGTCCATCGCCTTAACCTCTCGGCCACCTCGTCCGGCATACCTTTGCCACAGCTCATTTATGAAAACAGATGTATTATTCATATAGCCGTTGACAGTGTTGGTGAAGCAGAATTCTCACATCATTTCTTCTTATCTTGTCATCTACCTTCCAAAATCTTGATAAAAAACAATTTACATGGACTCAAAACAGCAATTGCAGAGATGCGTAGAACATATTATAAACACGTCAACCTCTTTGTAACAGAGTGATGGGGATCCAACATAAGACTGAGCCCTCGGTACAGTAGCTGTGCGCTAGCCTGGTCACAGAGTATTTTCACAAGTAAACAAAACCCTTTAACTCCAACTCGACGAGGGTGGGATTCGAACCCACGCGTGCAGAGCACAATGGATTAGCAGTCCATCGCCTTAACCTCTCGGCCACCTCGTCCGGCATACCATTGATTTGCCACAGCTCATTTATGAAAACAGATGTATTATTCATATAGCCGTTGACAGTGTTGGTGAAGCAGAATTCTCACATCATTTCTTCTTATCTTGTCATCTACCTTCCAAAATCTTGATAAAAAACAATTTACATGGACTCAAGACAGCAATTGCAGAGATGCGTAGAACATATTATAAACAAGTCAACCTCTTTGTAACAGAGTGATGGGGATCCAACATAAGACGGAGCCCTGGGTACAGTAGCTGTGCGCTAGCCTGGTTGCAGAGTATTTTCACAAGTAAACAAACCCCTTTAAATCCAACTCGACGAGGGTGGGATTCGAACCCACGCGTGCAGAGCACAATGGATTAGCAGTCCATCGCCTTTACCTCTCGGCCACCTCGTCCGGCATACCATTGATTTGCCACAGCTCATTTATGAAAACAGATGTATTATTCATATAGCCGTTGACAGTGTTGCCGAAGCAGAATTCTCACATCATTTCTTCTTATCTTGTCATCTACCTTCCAAAATCTTGATAAAAAACAATTTACATGGACTCAAAACAGCAATTGCAGAGATGCGTAGAACATATTATAAACAAGTCAACCTCTTTGTAACAGAGTGATGGGGATCCAACATAAGACGGGGCCCTGGGTACAGTAGCTGTGCGCTAGCCTGGTTACAGAGTATTTTCACAAGTAAACAAACCCCTTTAAATCCAACTCGACGAGGGTGGGATTCGAACCCACGCGTGCAGAGCACAATGGATTAGCAGTCCATTGCCTTAACCTCTCGAACACCTCGCCCGGCATACCATTGATTTGCCACAGCTCATTTATGAAAACAGATGTATTATTCATATAGCTATTGACAGTGTTGCTAAAACAGAATGCTCAGGTAATTTCTGCTTATCTTGTCATCTACCTTCCAAAATCTTGATAAGAAACAATTTACATGGACTCAAAACAGCAATTGCAGAGATGCGTAGAACATAATATAAACACGTCAACCTCTTTGTAATAGAGTGATGGGGATCCAACATAAGACAGAGCCCTCGGTATAGTAGCTGTGTGCTAGCCTGGTCACAGAGTATTTTCACAAGTAAACAAACCCCTTTAACTCCAACTCGACGAGGGTGGGATTCGAACCCACGCGTGCAGAGCACAATGGATTAGCAGTCCATTGCCTTAACCTCTCTGCCACCTCGTCCAGCATACCATTGATTTGCCACAGGTCATTTATGAAAACAGATGTATTATTCATATAGCCGTTGACAGTGTTGCCGAAGCAGAATTCTCACATCATTTCTACTTATCTTGTCATCTACCTTCCAAAATCTTGATAAGAAACAATTTACATGGACTCAAAACAGCAATTGCAGAGATGCGTAGAACATAATATAAACACGTCAACCTCTTTGTAACAGAGTGATGGGGATCCAACATAAGACGGAGCCCTCGGTATAGTAGCTGTGCGCTAGCCTGGTCACAGAGTATTTTCACAAGTAAACAAACCCCTTTAACTCCAACTCGACGAGGGTGGGATTCGAACCCACGCGTGCAGAGCACAATGGATTAGCAGTCCATCGCCTTAACCTCTCGGCCACCTCGTCCGGCATACCATTGATTTGCCACAGCTCATTTATGAAAACAGATGTATTATTCATATAGCTATTGACAGTGTTGCTAAAACAGAATGCTCAGGTAATTTCTGCTTATCTTGTCATCTACCTTCCAAAATCTTGATAAGAAACAATTTACATGGACTCAAAACAGCAATTGCAGAGATGCGTAGAACATAATATAAACACGTCAACCTCTTTGTAATAGAGTGATGGGGATCCAACATAAGACAGAGCCCTCGGTATAGTAGCTGTGTGCTAGCCTGGTCACAGAGTATTTTCACAAGTAAACAAACCCCTTTAACTCCAACTCGACGAGGGTGGGATTCAAACCCACGCGTGCAGAGCACAATGGATTAGCAGTCCATCGCCTTAACCTCTCGGCCACCTCGTCCGGCATACCATTGATTTGCCACAGCTCATTTATGAAAACAGATGTATTATTCATATAGCTATTGACAGTGTTGCTAAAACAGAATGCTCAGGTAATTTCTGCTTATCTTGTCATCTACCTTCCAAAATCTTGATAAGAAACAATTTACATGGACTCAAAACAGCAATTGCAGAGATGCGTAGAACATAATATAAACACGTCAACCTCTTTGTAATAGAGTGATGGGGATCCAACATAAGACAGAGCCCTCGGTATAGTAGCTGTGTGCTAGCCTGGTCACAGAGTATTTTCACAAGTAAACAAACCCCTTTAACTCAAACAGGGTGGGATTCGAACCCACGCGTGCAGAGCACAACGGATTAGCAGTCCATCGCCTTAACCTCTCGGCCACCTCGTCCGGCATACCATTGATTTGCCACAGGTCATTTATGAAAACAGATGTATTATTCATATAGCCGTTGACAGTGTTGCCGAAGCAGAATTCTCACTCCATTTCTTCTTATCTTGTCATCTACCTTCCAAAATCTTGATAAAAAACAACTAACATGGACTCAAAACAGCAATTGCAGAGATGCGTAGAACATATTATAAACAAGTCAACCTCTTTGTAACAGAGTGATGGGGATCCAACATAAGACGGGGCCCTGGGTACAGTAGCTGTGCGCTAGCCTGGTTACAGAGTATTTTCACAAGTAAACAAACCCCTTTAAATCCAACTCGACGAGGGTGGGATTCGAACCCACGCGTGCAGAGCACAATGGATTAGCAGTCCATCGCCTTAACCTCTCGGCCACCTCGTCCGGCATACCTTTGCCACAGCTCATTTATGAAAACAGATGTATTATTCATATAGCCGTTGACAGTGTTGGTGAAGCAGAATTCTCACATCATTTCTTCTTATCTTGTCATCTACCTTCCAAAATCTTGATAAAAAACAATTTACATGGACTCAAGACAGCAATTGCAGAGATGCGTAGAACATATTATAAACAAGTCAACCTCTTTGTAACAGAGTGATGGGGATCCAACATAAGACGGAGCCCTGGGTACAGTAGCTGTGCGCTAGCCTGGTTGCAGAGTATTTTCACAAGTAAACAAACCCCTTTAAATCCAACTCGACGAGGGTGGGATTCGAACCCACGCGTGCAGAGCACAATGGATTAGCAGTCCATCGCCTTTACCTCTCGGCCACCTCGTCCGGCATACCATTGATTTGCCACAGCTCATTTATGAAAACAGATGTATTATTCATATAGCCGTTGACAGTGTTGCCGAAGCAGAATTCTCACATCATTTCTTCTTATCTTGTCATCTACCTTCCAAAATCTTGATAAAAAACAATTTACATGGACTCAAAACAGCAATTGCAGAGATGCGTAGAACATATTATAAACAAGTCAACCTCTTTGTAACAGAGTGATGGGGATCCAACATAAGACGGGGCCCTGGGTACAGTAGCTGTGCGCTAGCCTGGTTACAGAGTATTTTCACAAGTAAACAAACCCCTTTAAATCCAACTCGACGAGGGTGGGATTCGAACCCACGCGTGCAGAGCACAATGGATTAGCAGTCCATCGCCTTAACCTCTCGGCCACCTCGTCCGGCATACCTTTGCCACAGCTCATTTATGAAAACAGATGTATTATTCATATAGCCGTTGACAGTGTTGGTGAAGCAGAATTCTCACATCATTTCTTCTTATCTTGTCATCTACTTTCCAAAATCTTGATAAAAAACAATTTACATGGACTCAAGACAGCAATTGCAGAGATGCGTAGAACATATTATAAACAAGTCAACCTCTTTGTAACAGAGTGATGGGGATCCAACATAAGACGGAGCCCTGGGTACAGTAGCTGTGCGCTAGCCTGGTTGCAGAGTATTTTCACAAGTAAACAAACCCCTTTAAATCCAACTCGACGAGGGTGGGATTCGAACCCACGCGTGCAGAGCACAATGGATTAGCAGTCCATCGCCTTTACCTCTCGGCCACCTCGTCCGGCATACCATTGATTTGCCACAGCTCATTTATGAAAACAGATGTATTATTCATATAGCCGTTGACAGTGTTGCCGAAGCAGAATTCTCACATCATTTCTTCTTATCTTGTCATCTACCTTCCAAAATCTTGATAAAAAACAATTTACATGGACTCAAAACAGCAATTGCAGAGATGCGTAGAACATAATATAAACACGTCAACCTCTTTGTAACAGAGTGATGGGGATCCAACATAAGACGGAGCCCTCGGTATAGTAGCTGTGCGCTAGCCTGGTCACAGAGTATTTTCACAAGTAAACAAACCCCTTTAACTCCAACTCGACGAGGGTGGGATTCGAACCCACGCGTGCAGAGCACAATGGATTAGCAGTCCATCGCCTTAACCTCTCGGCCACCTCGTCCGGCATACCATTGATTTGCCACAGGTCATTTATGAAAACAGATGTATTATTCATATAGCCGTTGACAGTGTTGGTGAAGCAGAATTCTCACATCATTTCTTCTTATCTTGTCATCTACCTTCCAAAATCTTGATAAAAAACAATTTACATGGACTCAAAACAGAAATTGCAGAGATGCGTAGAACATATTATAAACACGTCAACCTCTTTGTAACAGAGTGATGGGGATCCAACATAAGACGGAGCCCTCAGTATAGTAGCTGTGCGCTAGCCTGGTTACAGAGTATTTTCACAAGTAAGCAAACCCCTTTAAATCCAACTCGACGAGGGTGGGATTCGAACCCACGCGTGCAGAGCACAATGGATTAGCAGTCCATCGCCTTAACCTCTCGGCCACCTCGTCCGGCATACCATTGATCTGCCACAGCTCATTTATGAAAACAGATGTATTATTCATATAGCTATTGACAGTGTTGCTAAGACAGAACGCTCAGGTAATTTCTGCTTATCTTGTCATCTACCTTCCAAAATCTTGATAAGAAACAATTTACATGGACTCAAAACAGCAATTGCAGAGATGCGTAGAACATAATATAAACACGTCAACCTCTTTGTAATAGAGTGATGGGGATCCAACATAAGACAGAGCCCTCGGTATAGTAGCTGTGTGCTAGCCTGGTCACAGAGTATTTTCACAAGTAAACAAACCCCTTTAACTCCAACTCAACGAGGGTGGGATTCGAACCCACGCGTGCAGAGCACAATGGATTAGCAGTCCATCGCCTTAACCTCTCGGCCACCTCGTCCGGCATACCTTTGCCACAGCTCATTTATGAAAACAGATGTATTATTCATATAGCCGTTGACAGTGTTGGTGAAGCAGAATTCTCACATCATTTCTTCTTATCTTGTCATCTAACTTCCAAAATCTTGATAAAAAACAATTTACATGGACTCAAAACAGCAATTGCAGAGATGCGTAGAACATATTATAAACACGTCAACCTCTTTGTAACAGAGTGATGGGGATCCAACATAAGACTGAGCCCTCGGTACAGTAGCTGTGCGCTAGCCTGGTCACAGAGTATTTTCACAAGTAAACAAACCCCTTTAACTCCAACTCGACGAGGGTGGGATTCGAACCCACGCGTGCAGAGCACAATGGATTAGCAGTCCATCGCCTTAACCTCTCGGCCACCTCTTCCGGCATACCATTGATTTGCCACAGCTCATTTATGAAAACAGATGTATTATTCATATAGCTATTGACAGTGTTGCTAAAACAGAATGCTCAGGTAATTTCTGCTTATCTTGTCATCTACCTTCCAAAATCTTTATAAGAAACAATTTACATGGACTCAAAACAGCAATTGCAGAGATGCGTAGAACATAATATAAACACGTCAACCTCTTTGTAATAGAGTGATGGGGATCCAACATAAGACAGAGCCCTCGGTATAGTAGCTGTGTGCTAGCCTGGTCACAGAGTATTTTCACAAGTAAACAAACCCCTTTAACTCCAACTCGACGAGGGTGGGATTCGAACCCACGCATGCAGAGCACAATGGATTAGCAGTCCATCGCCTTAACCTCTCGGCCACCTCGTCCGGCATACCATTGATTTGCCACAGGTCATTTATGAAAACAGATGTATTAATCATATAGCCGTTGACAGTGTTGCCGAAGCAGAATTCTCACATCATTTCTTCTTATCTTGTCATCTACCTTCCAAAATCTTGATAAAAAACAATTTACATGGACTCAAAACAGCAATTGCAGAGATGCGTAGAACATATTATAAACACGTCAACCTCTTTGTAACAGAGTGATGGGGATCCAACATAAGACGGAGCCCTCAGTACAGTAGCTGTGCGCTAGCCTGGTTACAGAGTATTTTCACAAGTAAACAAACCCCTTTAAATCCAACTCGACGAGGGTGGGATTCGAACCCACGCGTGCAGAGCACAATGGATTAGCAGTCCATCGCCTTAACCTCTCGGCCACCTCGCCCGGCATACCATTGATTTGCCACAGCTCATTTATGAAAACAGATGTATTATTCATATAGCTATTGACAGTGTTGCTAAAACAGAATGCTCAGGTAATTTCTGCTTATCTTGTCATCTACCTTCCAAAATCTTGATAAGAAACAATTTACATGGACTCAAAACAGCAATTGCAGAGATGCGTAGAACATAATATAAACACGTCAACCTCTTTGTAATAGAGTGATGGGGATCCAACATAAGACAGAGCCCTCGGTATAGTAGCTGTGTGCTAGCCTGGTCACAGAGTATTTTCACAAGTAAACAAACCCCTTTAACTCCAACTCGACGAGGGTGGGATTCGAACCCACGCGTGCAGAGCACAATGGATTAGCAGTCCATCGCCTTAACCTCTCGGCCACCTCGTCCGGCATACCTTTGCCACAGCTCATTTATGAAAACAGATGTATTATTCATATAGCCGTTGACAGTGTTGGTGAAGCAGAATTCTCACATCATTTCTTCTTATCTTGTCATCTAACTTCCAAAATCTTGATAAAAAACAATTTACATGGACTCAAAACAGCAATTGCAGAGATGCGTAGAACATATTATAAACACGTCAACCTCTTTGTAACAGAGTGATGGGGATCCAACATAAGACTGAGCCCTCGGTACAGTAGCTGTGCGCTAGCCTGGTCACAGAGTATTTTCACAAGTAAACAAACCCCTTTAACTCCAACTCGACGAGGGTGGGATTCGAACCCACGCGTGCAGAGCACAATGGATTAGCAGTCCATCGCCTTAACCTCTCGGCCACCTCTTCCGGCATACCATTGATTTGCCACAGCTCATTTATGAAAACAGATGTATTATTCATATAGCTATTGACAGTGTTGCTAAAACAGAATGCTCAGGTAATTTCTGCTTATCTTGTCATCTACCTTCCAAAATCTTTATAAGAAACAATTTACATGGACTCAAAACAGCAATTGCAGAGATGCGTAGAACATATTATAAACAAGTCAACCTCTTTGTAACAGAGTGATGGGGATCCAACATAAGACGGGGCCCTGGGTACAGTAGCTGTGCGCTAGCCTGGTTGCAGAGTATTTTCACAAGTAAACAAACCCCTTTAAATCCAACTCGACGAGGGTGGGATTCGAACCCACGCGTGCAGAGCACAATGGATTAGCAGTCCATCGCCTTAACCTCTCGGCCACCTCGTCCGGCATACCATTGATTTGCCACAGCTCATTTATGAAAACAGATGTATTATTCATATAGCCGTTGACAGTGTTGCCGAAGCAGAATTCTCACATCATTTCTTCTTATCTTGTCATCTACCTTCCAAAATCTTGATAAAAAACAATTTACATGGTCTCAAAACAGCAATTGCAGAGATGCGTAGAACATAATATAAACACGTCAACCTCTTTGTAACAGAGTGATGGGGATCCAACATAAGACGGAGCCCTCGGTATAGTAGCTGTGCGCTAGCCTGGTCACAGAGTATTTTCACAAGTAAACAAACCCCTTTAACTCCAACTCGACGAGGGTGGGATTCGAACCCACGCGTGCAGAGCACAACGGAATAGCAGTCCATCGCCTTAACCTCTCGGCCACCTCGTCCGGCATACCATTGATTTGCCACAGCTCATTTATGAAAACAGATGTATTATTCATATAGCCGTTGACAGTGTTGCCGAAGCAGAATTCTCACATCATTTCTTCTTATCTTGTCATCTACCTTCCAAAATCTTGATAAAAAACAATTTACATGGACTCAAAACAGCAATTGCAGAGATGCGTAGAACATATTATAAACAAGTCAACCTCTTTGTAACAGAGTGATGGGGATCCAACATAAGACGGGGCCCTGGGTACAGTAGCTGTGCGCTAGCCTGGTTACAGAGTATTTTCACAAGTAAACAAACCCCTTTAAATCCAACTCGACGAGGGTGGGATTCGAACCCACGCGTGCAGAGCACAATGGATTAGCAGTCCATCGCCTTAACCTCTCGGCCACCTCGTCCGGCATACCTTTGCCACAGCTCATTTATGAAAACAGATGTATTATTCATATAGCCGTTGACAGTGTTGGTGAAGCAGAATTCTCACATCATTTCTTCTTATCTTGTCATCTACTTTCCAAAATCTTGATAAAAAACAATTTACATGGACTCAAGACAGCAATTGCAGAGATGCGTAGAACATATTATAAACAAGTCAACCTCTTTGTAACAGAGTGATGGGGATCCAACATAAGACGGAGCCCTGGGTACAGTAGCTGTGCGCTAGCCTGGTTGCAGAGTATTTTCACAAGTAAACAAACCCCTTTAAATCCAACTCGACGAGGGTGGGATTCGAACCCACGCGTGCAGAGCACAATGGATTAGCAGTCCATCGCCTTTACCTCTCGGCCACCTCGTCCGGCATACCATTGATTTGCCACAGCTCATTTATGAAAACAGATGTATTATTCATATAGCCGTTGACAGTGTTGCCGAAGCAGAATTCTCACATCATTTCTTCTTATCTTGTCATCTACCTTCCAAAATCTTGATAAAAAACAATTTACATGGACTCAAAACAGCAATTGCAGAGATGCGTAGAACATAATATAAACACGTCAACCTCTTTGTAACAGAGTGATGGGGATCCAACATAAGACGGAGCCCTCGGTATAGTAGCTGTGCGCTAGCCTGGTCACAGAGTATTTTCACAAGTAAACAAACCCCTTTAACTCCAACTCGACGAGGGTGGGATTCGAACCCACGCGTGCAGAGCACAATGGATTAGCAGTCCATCGCCTTAACCTCTCGGCCACCTCGTCCGGCATACCATTGATTTGCCACAGGTCATTTATGAAAACAGATGTATTATTCATATAGCCGTTGACAGTGTTGGTGAAGCAGAATTCTCACATCATTTCTTCTTATCTTGTCATCTACCTTCCAAAATCTTGATAAAAAACAATTTACATGGACTCAAAACAGAAATTGCAGAGATGCGTAGAACATATTATAAACACGTCAACCTCTTTGTAACAGAGTGATGGGGATCCAACATAAGACGGAGCCCTCAGTATAGTAGCTGTGCGCTAGCCTGGTTACAGAGTATTTTCACAAGTAAGCAAACCCCTTTAAATCCAACTCGACGAGGGTGGGATTCGAACCCACGCGTGCAGAGCACAATGGATTAGCAGTCCATCGCCTTAACCTCTCGGCCACCTCGTCCGGCATACCATTGATCTGCCACAGCTCATTTATGAAAACAGATGTATTATTCATATAGCTATTGACAGTGTTGCTAAGACAGAACGCTCAGGTAATTTCTGCTTATCTTGTCATCTACCTTCCAAAATCTTGATAAGAAACAATTTACATGGACTCAAAACAGCAATTGCAGAGATGCGTAGAACATAATATAAACACGTCAACCTCTTTGTAATAGAGTGATGGGGATCCAACATAAGACAGAGCCCTCGGTATAGTAGCTGTGTGCTAGCCTGGTCACAGAGTATTTTCACAAGTAAACAAACCCCTTTAACTCCAACTCAACGAGGGTGGGATTCGAACCCACGCGTGCAGAGCACAATGGATTAGCAGTCCATCGCCTTAACCTCTCGGCCACCTCGTCCGGCATACCTTTGCCACAGCTCATTTATGAAAACAGATGTATTATTCATATAGCCGTTGACAGTGTTGGTGAAGCAGAATTCTCACATCATTTCTTCTTATCTTGTCATCTAACTTCCAAAATCTTGATAAAAAACAATTTACATGGACTCAAAACAGCAATTGCAGAGATGCGTAGAACATATTATAAACACGTCAACCTCTTTGTAACAGAGTGATGGGGATCCAACATAAGACTGAGCCCTCGGTACAGTAGCTGTGCGCTAGCCTGGTCACAGAGTATTTTCACAAGTAAACAAACCCCTTTAACTCCAACTCGACGAGGGTGGGATTCGAACCCACGCGTGCAGAGCACAATGGATTAGCAGTCCATCGCCTTAACCTCTCGGCCACCTCTTCCGGCATACCATTGATTTGCCACAGCTCATTTATGAAAACAGATGTATTATTCATATAGCTATTGACAGTGTTGCTAAAACAGAATGCTCAGGTAATTTCTGCTTATCTTGTCATCTACCTTCCAAAATCTTTATAAGAAACAATTTACATGGACTCAAAACAGCAATTGCAGAGATGCGTAGAACATAATATAAACACGTCAACCTCTTTGTAATAGAGTGATGGGGATCCAACATAAGACAGAGCCCTCGGTATAGTAGCTGTGTGCTAGCCTGGTCACAGAGTATTTTCACAAGTAAACAAACCCCTTTAACTCCAACTCGACGAGGGTGGGTTTCGAACCCACGCATGCAGAGCACAATGGATTAGCAGTCCATCGCCTTAACCTCTCGGCCACCTCGTCCGGCATACCATTGATTTGCCACAGGTCATTTATGAAAACAGATGTATTAATCATATAGCCGTTGACAGTGTTGCCGAAGCAGAATTCTCACATCATTTCTTCTTATCTTGTCATCTACCTTCCAAAATCTTGATAAAAAACAATTTACATGGACTCAAAACAGCAATTGCAGAGATGCGTAGAACATATTATAAACACGTCAACCTCTTTGTAACAGAGTGATGGGGATCCAACATAAGACGGAGCCCTCAGTACAGTAGCTGTGCGCTAGCCTGGTTACAGAGTATTTTCACAAGTAAACAAACCCCTTTAAATCCAACTCGACGAGGGTGGGATTCGAACCCACGCGTGCAGAGCACAATGGATTAGCAGTCCATCGCCTTAACCTCTCGGCCACCTCGCCCGGCATACCATTGATTTGCCACAGCTCATTTATGAAAACAGATGTATTATTCATATAGCTATTGACAGTGTTGCTAAAACAGAATGCTCAGGTAATTTCTGCTTATCTTGTCATCTACCTTCCAAAATCTTGATAAGAAACAATTTACATGGACTCAAAACAGCAATTGCAGAGATGCGTAGAACATAATATAAACACGTCAACCTCTTTGTAATAGAGTGATGGGGATCCAACATAAGACAGAGCCCTCGGTATAGTAGCTGTGTGCTAGCCTGGTCACAGAGTATTTTCACAAGTAAACAAACCCCTTTAACTCCAACTCGACGAGGGTGGGATTCGAACCCACGCGTGCAGAGCACAATGGATTAGCAGTCCATCGCCTTAACCTCTCGGCCACCTCGTCCGGCATACCTTTGCCACAGCTCATTTATGAAAACAGATGTATTATTCATATAGCCGTTGACAGTGTTGGTGAAGCAGAATTCTCACATCATTTCTTCTTATCTTGTCATCTAACTTCCAAAATCTTGATAAAAAACAATTTACATGGACTCAAAACAGCAATTGCAGAGATGCGTAGAACATATTATAAACACGTCAACCTCTTTGTAACAGAGTGATGGGGATCCAACATAAGACTGAGCCCTCGGTACAGTAGCTGTGCGCTAGCCTGGTCACAGAGTATTTTCACAAGTAAACAAACCCCTTTAACTCCAACTCGACGAGGGTGGGATTCGAACCCACGCGTGCAGAGCACAATGGATTAGCAGTCCATCGCCTTAACCTCTCGGCCACCTCTTCCGGCATACCATTGATTTGCCACAGCTCATTTATGAAAACAGATGTATTATTCGTATAGCTATTGACAGTGTTGCTAAAACAGAATGCTCAGGTAATTTCTGCTTATCTTGTCATCTACCTTCCAAAATCTTTATAAGAAACAATTTACATGGACTCAAAACAGCAATTGCAGAGATGCGTAGAACATATTATAAACAAGTCAACCTCTTTGTAACAGAGTGATGGGGATCCAACATAAGACGGGGCCCTGGGTACAGTAGCTGTGCGCTAGCCTGGTTGCAGAGTATTTTCACAAGTAAACAAACCCCTTTAAATCCAACTCGACGAGGGTGGGATTCGAACCCACGCGTGCAGAGCACAATGGATTAGCAGTCCATCGCCTTAACCTCTCGGCCACCTCGTCCGGCATACCATTGATTTGCCACAGCTCATTTATGAAAACAGATGTATTATTCATATAGCCGTTGACAGTGTTGCCGAAGCAGAATTCTCACATCATTTCTTCTTATCTTGTCATCTACCTTCCAAAATCTTGATAAAAAACAATTTACATGGTCTCAAAACAGCAATTGCAGAGATGCGTAGAACATAATATAAACACGTCAACCTCTTTGTAACAGAGTGATGGGGATCCAACATAAGACGGAGCCCTCGGTATAGTAGCTGTGCGCTAGCCTGGTCACAGAGTATTTTCACAAGTAAACAAACCCCTTTAACTCCAACTCGACGAGGGTGGGATTCGAACCCACGCGTGCAGAGCACAACGGAATAGCAGTCCATCGCCTTAACCTCTCGGCCACCTCGTCCGGCATACCATTGATTTGCCACAGCTCATTTATGAAAACAGATGTATTATTCATATAGCCGTTGACAGTGTTGCCGAAGCAGAATTCTCACATCATTTCTTCTTATCTTGTCATCTACCTTCCAAAATCTTGATAAAAAACAATTTACATGGACTCAAAACAGCAATTGCAGAGATGCGTAGAACATATTATAAACAAGTCAACCTCTTTGTAACAGAGTGATGGGGATCCAACATAAGACGGGGCCCTGGGTACAGTAGCTGTGCGCTAGCCTGGTTACAGAGTATTTTCACAAGTAAACAAACCCCTTTAAATCCAACTCGACGAGGGTGGGATTCGAACCCACGCGTGCAGAGCACAATGGATTAGCAGTCCATCGCCTTAACCTCTCGGCCACCTCGTCCGGCATACCTTTGCCACAGCTCATTTATGAAAACAGATGTATTATTCATATAGCCGTTGACAGTGTTGGTGAAGCAGAATTCTCACATCATTTCTTCTTATCTTGTCATCTACCTTCCAAAATCTTGATAAAAAACAATTTACATGGACTCAAGACAGCAATTGCAGAGATGCGTAGAACATATTATAAACAAGTCAACCTCTTTGTAACAGAGTGATGGGGATCCAACATAAGACGGAGCCCTGGGTACAGTAGCTGTGCGCTAGCCTGGTTGCAGAGTATTTTCACAAGTAAACAAACCCCTTTAAATCCAACTCGACGAGGGTGGGATTCGAACCCACGCGTGCAGAGCACAATGGATTAGCAGTCCATCGCCTTTACCTCTCGGCCACCTCGTCCGGCATACCATTGATTTGCCACAGCTCATTTATGAAAACAGATGTATTATTCATATAGCCGTTGACAGTGTTGCCGAAGCAGAATTCTCACATCATTTCTTCTTATCTTGTCATCTACCTTCCAAAATCTTGATAAAAAACAATTTACATGGACTCAAAACAGCAATTGCAGAGATGCGTAGAACATAATATAAACACGTCAACCTCTTTGTAATAGAGTGATGGGGATCCAACATAAGACAGAGCCCTCGGTATAGTAGCTGTGTGCTAGCCTGGTCACAGAGTATTTTCACAAGTAAACAAACCCCTTTAACTCAAACAGGGTGGGATTCGAACCCACGCGTGCAGAGCACAACGGATTAGCAGTCCATCGCCTTAACCTCTCGGCCACCTCGTCCGGCATACCATTGATTTGCCACAGGTCATTTATGAAAACAGATGTATTATTCATATAGCCGTTGACAGTGTTGCCGAAGCAGAATTCTCACTCCATTTCTTCTTATCTTGTCATCTACCTTCCAAAATCTTGATAAAAAACAACTAAAATGGACTCAAAACAGCAATTGCAGAGATGTGTAGAACATATTATAAACAAGTCAACCTCTTTGTAACAGAGTGATGGGGATCCAACATAAGACAGGGCCCTGGGTACAGTAGCTGTGCGCTAGCCTGGTTACAGAGTATTTTCACAAGTAAACAAACCCCTTTAAATCCAACTCGACGAGGGTGGGATTCGAACCCACGCGTGCAGAGCACAATGGATTAGCAGTCCATCGCCTTAACCTCTCGGCCACCTCGTCCGGCATACCTTTGCCACAGCTCATTTATGAAAACAGATGTATTATTCATATAGCTATTGACAGTGTTGCTAAAACAGAATGCTCAGGTAATTTCTGCTTATCTTGTCATCTACCTTCCAAAATCTTGATAAGAAACAATTTACATGGACTCAAAACAGCAATTGCAGAGATGCGTAGAACATAATATAAACACGTCAACCTCTTTGTAACAGAGTGATAGGGATCCAACATAAGACGGAGCCCTCGGTAGAGTAGGTGTGCGCTAGCCTGGTCACAGAGTATTTTCACAAGTAAACAAACCCCTTTAACTCCAACTCGACGAGGGTGGGATTCGAACCCACGCGTGCAGAGCACAATGGATTAGCAGTCCATCGCCTTAACCTCTCGGCCACCTCGTCCAGCATACCATTGATTTGCCACAGGTCATTTATGAAAACAGATGTATTATTCATATAGCCGTTGACAGTGTTGCCGAAGCAGAATTCTCACATCATTTCTTCTTATCTTGTCATCTACCTTCCAAAATCTTGATAAGAAACAATTTACATGGACTCAAAACAGCAATTGCAGAGATGCGTAGAACATAATATAAACACGTCAACCTCTTTGTAACAGAGTGATGGGGATCCAACACAAGACGGAGCCCTCGGTATAGTAGCTGGGCGCTAGCCTGGTCACAGAGTATTTTCACAAGTAAACAAACCCCTTTAACTCCAACTCGACGAGGGTGGGATTCGAACCCACGCGTGCAGAGCACAATGGATTAGCAGTCCATCGCCTTAACCTCTCTGCCACCTCGTCCGGCATACCTTTGCCACAGCTCATTTATGAAAACAGATGTATTATTCATATAGCTATTGACAGTGTTGCTAAAACAGAATGCTCAGGTAATTTCTGCTTATCTTGTCATCTATCTTCCAAAATCTTGATAAGAAACAATTTACATGGACTCAAAACAGCAATTGCAGAGATGCGTAGAACATAATATAAACACGTCATCCTCTTTGTAACAGAGTGATGGGGATCCAACATATGACGGAGCCCCAGGTACAGTAGCTGTGCGCTAGCCTGATCACAGAGTATTTTCACAAGTAAACAAACCCCTTTAACTCCAACTCTACGAGGGTGGGATTCGAACCCACGCTTGCAGAGCACAATGGATTAGCAGTCCATCGCCTTAACCTCTCGGCCACCTCGTCCGGCATACCTTTGCCACAGCTTATTTATGAAAACAGATGTATTATTCATATAGCTGTTGACAGTGTTGCTAAAACAGAATGCTCACGTAATTTCTGCTTATCTTGTCATCTACCTTCCAAAATCTTGATAAGAAACAAATTACATGGACTCAAAACAGCAATTGCAGAGATGCGTAGAACATAATATAAACACGTCAACCTCTTTGTAACAGAGTGATGGGGATCCAACATAAGACAGAGCCCTCGGTATAGTAGCTGTGTGCTAGCCTGGTCACAGAGTATTTTCACAAGTAAACAAACCCCTTTAACTCAAACAGGGTGGGATTCGAACCCACGCGTGCAGAGCACAACGGATTAGCAGTCCATCGCCTTAACCTCTCGGCCACCTCGTCCGGCATACCATTGATTTGCCACAGGTCATTTATGAAAACAGATGTATTATTCATATAGCCGTTGACAGTGTTGCCGAAGCAGAATTCTCACTCCATTTCTTCTTATCTTGTCATCTACCTTCCAAAATCTTGATAAAAAACAACTAACATGGACTCAAAACAGCAATTGCAGAGATGCGTAGAACATATTATAAACAAGTCAACCTCTTTGTAACAGAGTGATGGGGATCCAACATAAGACGGGGCCCTGGGTACAGTAGCTGTGCGCTAGCCTGGTTACAGAGTATTTTCACAAGTAAACAAACCCCTTTAAATCCAACTCGACGAGGGTGGGATTCGAACCCACGCGTGCAGAGCACAATGGATTAGCAGTCCATCGCCTTAACCTCTCGGCCACCTCGTCCGGCATACCTTTGCCACAGCTCATTTATGAAAACAGATGTATTATTCATATAGCCGTTGACAGTGTTGGTGAAGCAGAATTCTCACATCATTTCTTCTTATCTTGTCATCTACCTTCCAAAATCTTGATAAAAAACAATTTACATGGACTCAAAACAGCAATTGCAGAGATGCGTAGAACATATTATAAACACGTCAACCTCTTTGTAACAGAGTGATGGGGATCCAACATAAGACTGAGCCCTCGGTACAGTAGCTGTGCGCTAGCCTGGTCACAGAGTATTTTCACAAGTAAACAAAACCCTTTAACTCCAACTCGACGAGGGTGGGATTCGAACCCACGCGTGCAGAGCACAATGGATTAGCAGTCCATCGCCTTAACCTCTCGGCCACCTCGTCCGGCATACCATTGATTTGCCACAGCTCATTTATGAAAACAGATGTATTATTCATATAGCTATTGACAGTGTTGCTAAAACAGAATGCTCAGGTAATTTCTGCTTATCTTGTCATCTACCTTCCAAAATCTTGATAAGAAACAATTTACATGGACTCAAAACAGCAATTGCAGAGATGCGTAGAACATAATATAAACACGTCAACCTCTTTGTAACAGAGTGATGGGGATCCAACACAAGACGGAGCCCTCGGTATAGTAGCTGGGCGCTAGCCTGGTCACAGAGTATTTTCACAAGTAAACAAACCCCTTTAAATCCAACTCGACGAGGGTGGGATTCGAACCCACGCGTGCAGAGCACAATGGATTAGCAGTCCATCGCCTTAACCTCTCTGCCACCTCGTCCGGCATACCTTTGCCACAGCTCATTTATGAAAACAGATGTATTATTCATATAGCTATTGACAGTGTTGCTAAAACAGAATGCTCAGGTAATTTCTGCTTATCTTGTCATCTATCTTCCAAAATCTTGATAAGAAACAATTTACATGGACTCAAAACAGCAATTGCAGAGATGCGTAGAACATAATATAAACACGTCAACCTCTTTGTAACAGAGTGATGGGGATCCAACATATGACGGAGCCCCAGGTACAGTAGCTGTGCGCTAGCCTGGTCACAGAGTATTTTCACAAGTAAACAAACCCCTTTAACTCCATCTCGACGAGGGTGGGATTCGAACCCACGCTTGCAGAGCACAATGGATTAGCAGTCCATCGCCTTAACCTCTCGGCCACCTCGTCCGGGATACCTTTGCCACAGCTCATTTATGAAAACAGATGTATTATTCATATAGCTATTGACAGTGTTGCTAAAACAGAATGCTCAGGTAATTTCTGCTTATCTTGTCATCTACCTTCCAAAATCTTTATAAGAAACAATTTACATGGACTCAAAACAGCAATTGCAGAGATGCGTAGAACATAATATAAACACGTCAACCTCTTTGTAATAGAGTGATGGGGATCCAACATAAGACAGAGCCCTCGGTATAGTAGCTGTGTGCTAGCCTGGTCACAGAGTATTTTCACAAGTAAACAAACCCCTTTAACTCAAACAGGGTGGGATTCGAACCCACGCGTGCAGAGCACAACGGATTAGCAGTCCATCGCCTTAACCTCTCGGCCACCTCGTCCGGCATACCATTGATTTGCCACAGGTCATTTATGAAAACAGATGTATTATTCATATAGCCGTTGACAGTGTTGCCGAAGCAGAATTCTTACTCCATTTCTTCTTATCTTGTCATCTACCTTCCAAAATCTTGATAAAAAACAACTAACATGGACTCAAAACAGCAATTGCAGAGATGCGTAGAACATATTATAAACAAGTCAACCTCTTTGTAACAGAGTGATGGGGATCCAACATAAGACGGGGCCCTGGGTACAGTAGCTGTGCGCTAGCCTGGTTACAGAGTATTTTCACAAGTAAACAAAACCCTTTAAATCCAACTCGACGAGGGTGGGATTCGAACCCACGCGTGCAGAGCACAATGGATTAGCAGTCCATCGCCTTAACCTCTCGGCCACCTCGTCCGGCATACCTTTGCCACAGCTCATTTATGAAAACAGATGTATTATTCATATAGCCGTTGACAGTGTTGGTGAAGCAGAATTCTCACATCATTTCTTCTTATCTTGTCATCTACCTTCCAAAATCTTGATAAAAAACAACTAACATGGACTCAAAACAGCAATTGCAGAGATGCGTAGAACATATTATAAACACGTCAACCTCTTTGTAACAGAGTGATGGGGATCCAACATAAGACTGAGCCCTCGGTACAGTAGCTGTGCGCTAGCCTGGTCACAGAGTATTTTCACAAGTAAACAAAACCCTTTAACTCCAACTCGACGAGGGTGGGATTCGAACCCACGCGTGCAGAGCACAATGGATTAGCAGTCCATCGCCTCAACCTCTCGGCCACCTCGTCCGGCATACCATTGATTTGCCACAGCTCATTTATGAAAACAGATGTATTATTCATATAGCTATTGACAGTGTTGCTAAAACAGAATGCTCAGGTAATTTCTGCTTATCTTGTCATCTACCTTCCAAAATCTTGATAAGAAACAATTTACATGGACTCAAAACAGCAATTGCAGAGATGCGTAGAACATAATATAAACACGTCAACCTCTTTGTAACAGAGTGATGGGGATCCAACATAAGACGGAGCCCTCGGTAGAGTAGGTGTGCGCTAGCCTGGTCACAGAGTATTTTCACAAGTAAACAAACCCCTTTAACTCCAACTCGACGAGGGTGGGATTCGAACCCACGCGTGCAGAGCACAATGGATTAGCAGTCCATCGCCTTAACCTCTCGGCCACCTCGTCCGGCATACCATTGATTTGCCACAGGTCATTTATGAAAACAGATGTATTATTCATATAGCTGTTGACAGTGTTGCCGAAGCAGAATTCTCACATCATTTCTTCTTATCTTGTCATCTACCTTCCAAAATCTTGATAAGAAACAATTTACATGGACTCAAAACAGCAATTGCAGAGATGCGTAGAACATAATATAAACACGTCAACCTCTTTGTAACAGAGTGATGGGGATCCAACATAAGACGGAGCCCTCGGTATAATAGCTGTGTGCTAACCTATCAAAGAGTATTTTTTTCAAGTAAACAAAGCCCTTTAACTGCAGCTCGACGAGGGTGGGATTCGAACCCACGCATGCAGAGCACAATGGATTAGCAGTCCATCGCCTTAACCTCTCGGCCACCTCTTCCGGCATACCATTGATTTGCCACAGCTCATTTATGAAAACAGATGTATTATTCATATAGCTATTGACAGTGTTGCTAAAACAGAATGCTCAGGTAATTTCTGCTTATCTTGTCATCTACCTTCCAAAATCTTTATAAGAAACAATTTACATGGACTCAAAACAGCAATTGCAGAGATGCGTAGAACATAATATAAACACGTCAACCTCTTTGTAATAGAGTGATGGGGATCCAACATAAGACAGAGCCCTCGGTATAGTAGCTGTGTGCTAGCCTGGTCACAGAGTATTTTCACAAGTAAACAAACCCCTTTAACTCAAACAGGGTGGGATTCGAACCCACGCGTGCAGAGCACAACGGATTAGCAGTCCATCGCCTTAACCTCTCGGCCACCTCGTCCGGCATACCATTGATTTGCCACAGGTCATTTATGAAAACAGATGTATTATTCATATAGCCGTTGACAGTGTTGCCGAAGCAGAATTCTTACTCCATTTCTTCTTATCTTGTCATCTACCTTCCAAAATCTTGATAAAGAACAACTAACATGGACTCAAAACAGCAATTGCAGAGATGCGTAGAACATATTATAAACAAGTCAACCTCTTTGTAACAGAGTGATGGGGATCCAACATAAGACGGGGCCCTGGGTACAGTAGCTGTGCGCTAGCCTGGTTACAGAGTATTTTCACAAGTAAACAAAACCCTTTAAATCCAACTCGACGAGGGTGGGATTCGAACCCACGCGTGCAGAGCACAATGGATTAGCAGTCCATCGCCTTAACCTCTCGGCCACCTCGTCCGGCATACCTTTGCCACAGCTCATTTATGAAAACAGATGTATTATTCACATAGCCGTTGACAGTGTTGGTGAAGCAGAATTCTCACATCATTTCTTCTTATCTTGTCATCTACCTTCCAAAATCTTGATAAAAAACAACTAACATGGACTCAAAACAGCAATTGCAGAGATGCGTAGAACATATTATAAACACGTCAACCTCTTTGTAACAGAGTGATGGGGATCCAACATAAGACTGAGCCCTCGGTACAGTAGCTGTGCGCTAGCCTGGTCACAGAGTATTTTCACAAGTAAACAAAACACTTTAACTCCAACTCGACGAGGGTGGGATTCGAACCCACGCGTGCAGAGCACAATGGATTAGCAGTCCATCGCCTTAACCTCTCGGCCACCTCGTCCGGCATACCATTGATTTGCCACAGCTTATTTATGAAAACAGATGTATTATTCATATAGCTATTGACAGTGTTGCTAAAACAGAATGCTCAGGTAATTTCTGCTTATCTTGTCATCTACCTTCCAAAATCTTGATAAGAAACAATTTACATGGACTCAAAACAGCAATTGCAGAGATGCGTAGAACATAATATAAACACGTCAACCTCTTTGTAACAGAGTGATGGGGATCCAACATAAGACGGAGCCCTCGGTAGAGTAGGTGTGCGCTAGCCTGGTCACAGAGTATTTTCACAAGTAAACAAACCCCTTTAACTCCAACTCGACGAGGGTGGGATTCGAACCCACGCGTGCAGAGCACAATGGATTAGCAGTCCATCGCCTTAACCTCTCGACCACCTCGTCCGGCATACCATTGATTTGCCACAGGTCATTTATGAAAACAGATGTATTATTCATATAGCCGTTGACAGTGTTGCCGAAGCAGAATTCTCACATCATTTCTTCTTATCTTGTCATCTACCTTCCAAAATCTTGATAAGAAACAATTTACATGGACTCAAAACAGCAATTGCAGAGATGCGTAGAACATAATATAAACACGTCAACCTCTTTGTAACAGAGTGATGGGGATCCAACACAAGACGGAGCCCTCGGTATAGTAGCTGTGCGCTAGCCTGGTCACAGAGTATTTTCACAAGTAAACAAACCCCTTTAACTCCAACTCGACGAGGGTGGGATTCGAACCCACGCGTGCAGAGCACAATGGATTAGCAGTCCATCGCCTTAACCTCTCTGCCACCTCGTCCGGCATACCTTTGCCACAGCTCATTTATGAAAACAGATGTATTATTCATATAGCTATTGACAGTGTTGCTAAAACAGAATGCTCAGGTAATTTCTGCTTATCTTGTCATCTATCTTCCAAAATCTTGATAAGAAACAATTTACATGGACTCAAAACAGCAATTGCAGAGATGCGTAGAACATAATATAAACACGTCAACCTCTTTGTAACAGAGTGATGGGGATCCAACATATGACAGAGCCCCAGGTACAGTAGCTGTGCGCTAGCCTGGTCACAGAGTATTTTCACAAGTAAACAAACCCCTTTAACTCCAACTCGACGAGGGTGGGATTCGAACCCACGCTTGCAGAGCACAATGGATTAGCAGTCCATCGCCTTAACCTCTCGGCCACCTCGTCCGGCATACCTTTGCCACAGCTTATTTATGAAAACAGATGTATTATTCATATAGCTGTTGACAGTGTTGCTAAAACAGAATGCTCACGTAATTTCTGCTTATCTTGTCATCTACCTTCCAAAATCTTGATAAGAAACAAATTACATGGACTCAAAACAGCAATTGCAGAGATGCGTAGAACATAATATAAACACGTCAACCTCTTTGTAACAGAGTGATGGGGATCCAACATAAGACGGAGCCCTCGGTATAATAGCTGTGCGCTAACCCATCAAAGAGTATTTTTTTCAAGTAAACAAAGCCCTTTAACTGCAGCTCGACAAGGGTGGGATTCGAACCCACGCATGCAGAGCACAATGGATTAGCAGTCCATCGCCTTAACCTCTCGGCCACCTCTTCCGGCATACCATTGATTTGCCACAGCTCATTTATGAAAACAGATGTATTATTCATATAGCTATTGACAGTGTTGCTAAAACAGAATGCTCAGGTAATTTCTGCTTATCTTGTCATCTACCTTCCAAAATCTTTATAAGAAACAATTTACATGGACTCAAAACAGCAATTGCAGAGATGCGTAGAACATAATATAAACACGTCAACCTCTTTGTAATAGAGTGATGGGGATCCAACATAAGACAGAGCCCTCGGTATAGTAGCTGTGTGCTAGCCTGGTCACAGAGTATTTTCACAAGTAAACAAACCCCTTTAGCTCAAACAGGGTGGGATTCGAACCCACGCGTGCAGAGCACAACGGATTAGCAGTCCATCGCCTTAACCTCTCGGCCACCTCGTCCGGCATACCATTGATTTGCCACAGGTCATTTATGAAAACAGATGTATTATTCATATAGCCGTTGACAGTGTTGCCGAAGCAGAATTCTCACTCCATTTCTTCTTATCTTGTCATCTACCTTCCAAAATCTTGATAAAAAACAACTAACATGGACTCAAAACAGCAATTGCAGAGATGCGTAGAACATATTATAAACAAGTCAACCTCTTTGTAACAGAGTGATGGGGATCCAACATAAGACGGGGCCCTGGGTACAGTAGCTGTGCGCTAGCCTGGTTACAGAGTATTTTCACAAGTAAACAAACCCCTTTAAATCCAACTCGACGAGGGTGGGATTCGAACCCACGCGTGCAGAGCACAACGGATTAGCAGTCCATCGCCTTAACCTCTCGGCCACCTCGTCCGGCATACCTTTGGCACAGCTCATTTATGAAAACAGATGTATTATTCATATAGCCGTTGACAGTGTTGGTGAAGCAGAATTCTCACATCATTTCTTCTTATCTTGTCATCTACCTTCCAAAATCTTGATAAAAAACAACTAACATGGACTCAAAACAGCAATTGCAGAGATGCGTAGAACATATTATAAACACGTCAACCTCTTTGTAACAGAGTGATGGGGATCCAACATAAGACTGAGCCCTCGGTACAGTAGCTGTGCGCTAGCCTGGTCACAGAGTATTTTCACAAGTAAACAAAACCCTTTAACTCCAACTCGACGAGGGTGGGATTCGAACCCACGCGTGCAGAGCACAATGGATTAGCAGTCCATCGCCTTAACCTCTCGGCCACCTCGTCCGGCATACCATTGATTTGCCACAGCTCATTTATGAAAACAGATGTATTATTCATATAGCTATTGACAGTGTTGCTAAAACAGAATGCTCAGGTAATTTCTGCTTATCTTGTCATCTACCTTCCAAAATCTTGATAAGAAACAATTTACATGGACTCAAAACAGCAATTGCAGAGATGCGTAGAACATAATATAAACACGTCAACCTCTTTGTAACAGAGTGATGGGGATCCAACATAAGACAGAGCCCTCGGTATAGTAGCTGTGTGCTAGCCTGGTCACAGAGTATTTTCACAAGTAAACAAACCCCTTTAGCTCAAACAGGGTGGGATTCGAACCCACGCGTGCAGAGCACAACGGATTAGCAGTCCATCGCCTTAACCTCTCGGCCACCTCGTCCGGCATACCATTGATTTGCCACAGGTCATTTATGAAAACAGATGTATTATTCATATAGCCGTTGACAGTGTTGCCGAAGCAGAATTCTCACTCCATTTCTTCTTATCTTGTCATCTACCTTCCAAAATCTTGATAAAAAACAACTAACATGGACTCAAAACAGCAATTGCAGAGATGCGTAGAACATATTATAAACAAGTCAACCTCTTTGTAACAGAGTGATGGGGATCCAACATAAGACGGGGCCCTGGGTACAGTAGCTGTGCGCTAGCCTGGTTACAGAGTATTTTCACAAGTAAACAAACCCCTTTAAATCCAACTCGACGAGGGTGGGATTCGAACCCACGCGTGCAGAGCACAACGGATTAGCAGTCCATCGCCTTAACCTCTCGGCCACCTCGTCCGGCATACCTTTGGCACAGCTCATTTATGAAAACAGATGTATTATTCATATAGCCGTTGACAGTGTTGGTGAAGCAGAATTCTCACATCATTTCTTCTTATCTTGTCATCTACCTTCCAAAATCTTGATAAAAAACAACTAACATGGACTCAAAACAGCAATTGCAGAGATGCGTAGAACATATTATAAACACGTCAACCTCTTTGTAACAGAGTGATGGGGATCCAACATAAGACTGAGCCCTCGGTACAGTAGCTGTGCGCTAGCCTGGTCACAGAGTATTTTCACAAGTAAACAAAACCCTTTAACTCCAACTCGACGAGGGTGGGATTCGAACCCACGCGTGCAGAGCACAATGGATTAGCAGTCCATCGCCTTAACCTCTCGGCCACCTCGTCCGGCATACCATTGATTTGCCACAGCTCATTTATGAAAACAGATGTATTATTCATATAGCTATTGACAGTGTTGCTAAAACAGAATGCTCAGGTAATTTCTGCTTATCTTGTCATCTACCTTCCAAAATCTTGATAAGAAACAATTTACATGGACTCAAAACAGCAATTGCAGAGATGCGTAGAACATAATATAAACACGTCAACCTCTTTGTAACAGAGTGATGGGGATCCAACATAAGACGGAGCCCTCGGTAGAGTAGGTGTGCGCTAGCCTGGTCACAGAGTATTTTCACAAGTAAACAAACCCCTTTAACTCCAACTCGACGAGGGTGGGATTCGAACCCACGCGTGCAGAGCACAATGGATTAGCAGTCCATCGCCTTAACCTCTCGACCACCTCGTCCGGCATACCATTGATTTGCCACAGGTCATTTATGAAAACAGATGTATTATTCATATAGCCGTTGACAGTGTTGCCGAAGCAGAATTCTCACATCATTTCTTCTTATCTTGTCATCTACCTTCCAAAATCTTGATAAGAAACAATTTACATGGACTCAAAACAGCAATTGCAGAGATGCGTAGAACATAATATAAACACGTCAACCTCTTTGTAACAGAGTGATGGGGATCCAACACAAGACGGAGCCCTCGGTATAGTAGCTGTGCGCTAGCCTGGTCACAGAGTATTTTCACAAGTAAACAAACCCCTTTAACTCCAACTCGACGAGGGTGGGATTCGAACCCACGCGTGCAGAGCACAATGGATTAGCAGTCCATCGCCTTAACCTCTCTGCCACCTCGTCCGGCATACCTTTGCCACAGCTCATTTATGAAAACAGATGTATTATTCATATAGCTATTGACAGTGTTGCTAAAACAGAATGCTCAGGTAATTTCTGCTTATCTTGTCATCTATCTTCCAAAATCTTGATAAGAAACAATTTACATGGACTCAAAACAGCAATTGCAGAGATGCGTAGAACATAATATAAACACGTCAACCTCTTTGTAACAGAGTGATGGGGATCCAACATAAGACGGAGCCCTCGGTATAATAGCTGTGCGCTAACCCATCAAAGAGTATTTTTTTCAAGTAAACAAAGCCCTTTAACTGCAGCTCGACGAGGGTGGGATTCGAACCCACGCATGCAGAGCACAATGGATTAGCAGTCCATCGCCTTAACCTCTCGGCCACCTCTTCCGGCATACCATTGATTTGCCACAGCTCATTTATGAAAACAGATGTATTATTCATATAGCTATTGACAGTGTTGCTAAAACAGAATGCTCAGGTAATTTCTGCTTATCTTGTCATCTACCTTCCAAAATCTTTATAAGAAACAATTTACATGGACTCAAAACAGCAATTGCAGAGATGCGTAGAACATAATATAAACACGTCAACCTCTTTGTAATAGAGTGATGGGGATCCAACATAAGACAGAGCCCTCGGTATAGTAGCTGTGTGCTAGCCTGGTCACAGAGTATTTTCACAAGTAAACAAACCCCTTTAGCTCAAACAGGGTGGGATTCGAACCCACGCGTGCAGAGCACAACGGATTAGCAGTCCATCGCCTTAACCTCTCGGCCACCTCGTCCGGCATACCATTGATTTGCCACAGGTCATTTATGAAAACAGATGTATTATTCATATAGCCGTTGACAGTGTTGCCGAAGCAGAATTCTCACTCCATTTCTTCTTATCTTGTCATCTACCTTCCAAAATCTTGATAAAAAACAACTAACATGGACTCAAAACAGCAATTGCAGAGATGCGTAGAACATATTATAAACAAGTCAACCTCTTTGTAACAGAGTGATGGGGATCCAACATAAGACGGGGCCCTGGGTACAGTAGCTGTGCGCTAGCCTGGTTACAGAGTATTTTCACAAGTAAACAAACCCCTTTAAATCCAACTCGACGAGGGTGGGATTCGAACCCACGCGTGCAGAGCACAACGGATTAGCAGTCCATCGCCTTAACCTCTCGGCCACCTCGTCCGGCATACCTTTGGCACAGCTCATTTATGAAAACAGATGTATTATTCATATAGCCGTTGACAGTGTTGGTGAAGCAGAATTCTCACATCATTTCTTCTTATCTTGTCATCTACCTTCCAAAATCTTGATAAAAAACAACTAACATGGACTCAAAACAGCAATTGCAGAGATGCGTAGAACATATTATAAACACGTCAACCTCTTTGTAACAGAGTGATGGGGATCCAACATAAGACTGAGCCCTCGGTACAGTAGCTGTGCGCTAGCCTGGTCACAGAGTATTTTCACAAGTAAACAAAACCCTTTAACTCCAACTCGACGAGGGTGGGATTCGAACCCACGCGTGCAGAGCACAATGGATTAGCAGTCCATCGCCTTAACCTCTCGGCCACCTCGTCCGGCATACCATTGATTTGCCACAGCTCATTTATGAAAACAGATGTATTATTCATATAGCTATTGACAGTGTTGCTAAAACAGAATGCTCAGGTAATTTCTGCTTATCTTGTCATCTACCTTCCAAAATCTTGATAAGAAACATATTACATGGACTCAAAACAGCAATTGCAGAGATGCGTAGAACATAATATAAACACGTCAACCTCTTTGTAACAGAGTGATGGGGATCCAACATAAGACGGAGCCCTCGGTAGAGTAGTTGTGCACTAGCCTGGTCACAGAGTATTTTCACAAGTAAACAAACCCCTTTAACTCCAACTCGACGAGGGTGGAATTCGAACCCACGCGTGCAGAGCACAATGGATTAGCAGTCCATCGCCTTAACCTCTCGGCCACCTCGTCCGGCATACCATTGATTTGCCACAGGTCATTTATGAAAACAGATGTATTATTCATATAGCTATTGACAGTGTTGCTAAAACAGAATGCTCAGGTAATTTCTGCTTATCTTGTCATCTATCTTCCAAAATCTTGATAAGAAACAATTTACATGGACTCAAAACAGCAATTGCAGAGATGCGTAGAACATAATATAAACACGTCAACCTCTTTGTAACAGAGTGATGGGGATCCAACATATGACGGAGCCCCAGGTACAGTAGCTGTGCGCTAGCCTGGTCACAGAGTATTTTCACAAGTAAACAAACCCCTTTAACTCCAACTCGACGAGGGTGGGATTCGAACCCACGCGTGCAGAGCACAATGGATTAGCAGTCCATCGCCTTAACCTCTCGGCCACCTCGTCCGGCACACCTTTGCCACAGCTTATTTATGAAAACAGATGTATTATTCATATAGCTGTTGACAGTGTTGCTAAAACAGAATGCTCACGTAATTTCTGCTTATCTTGTCATCTACCTTCCAAAATCTTGATAAGAAACAAATTACATGGACTCAAAACAGCAATTGCAGAGATGCGTAGAACATAATATAAACACGTCAACCTCTTTGTAACAGAGTGATGGGGATCCAACATAAGACGGAGCCCTCGGTATAATAGCTGTGCGCTAACCCATCAAAGAGTATTTTTTTCAAGTAAACAAAGCCCTTTAACTGCAGCTCGACGAGGGTGGGATTCGAACCCACGCATGCAGAGCACAATGGATAAGCAGTCCATCGCCTTAACCTCTCGGCCACCTCTTCCGGCATACCATTGATTTGCCACAGCTCATTTATGAAAACAGATGTATTATTCATATAGCTATTGACAGTGTTGCTAAAACAGAATGCTCAGGTAATTTCTGCTTATCTTGTCATCTACCTTCCAAAATCTTTATAAGAAACAATTTACATGGACTCAAAACAGCAATTGCAGAGATGCGTAGAACATAATATAAACACGTCAACCTCTTTGTAATAGAGTGATGGGGATCCAACATAAGACAGAGCCCTCGGTATAGTAGCTGTGTGCTAGCCTGGTCACAGAGTATTTTCACAAGTAAACAAACCCCTTTAACTCAAACAGGGTGGGATTCGAACCCACGCGTGCAGAGCACAATGGATTAGCAGTCCATCGCCTTAACCTCTCGGCCACCTCGTCCGGCATACCATTGATTTGCCACAGCTCATTTATGAAAACAGATGTATTATTCATATAGCTATTGACAGTGTTGCTAAAACAGAATGCTCAGGTAATTTCTGCTTATCTTGTCATCTACCTTCCAAAATCTTGATAAGAAACAATTTACATGGACTCAAAACAGCAATTGCAGAGATGCGTAGAACATAATATAAACACGTCAACCTCTTTGTAACAGAGTGATGGGGATCCAACATAAGACGGAGCCCTCGGTAGAGTAGGTGTGCGCTAGCCTGGTCACAGAGTATTTTCACAAGTAAACAAACCCCTTTAACTCCAACTCGACGAGGGTGGGATTCGAACCCACGCGTGCAGAGCACAATGGATTAGCAGTCCATCGCCTTAACCTCTCGACCACCTCGTCCGGCATACCATTGATTTGCCACAGGTCATTTATGAAAACAGATGTATTATTCATATAGCCGTTGACAGTGTTGCCGAAGCAGAATTCTCACATCATTTCTTCTTATCTTGTCATCTACCTTCCAAAATCTTGATAAGAAACAATTTACATGGACTCAAAACAGCAATTGCAGAGATGCGTAGAACATAATATAAACACGTCAACCTCTTTGTAACAGAGTGATGGGGATCCAACACAAGACGGAGCCCTCGGTATAGTAGCTGTGCGCTAGCCTGGTCACAGAGTATTTTCACAAGTAAACAAACCCCTTTAACTCCAACTCGACGAGGGTGGGATTCGAACCCACGCGTGCAGAGCACAATGGATTAGCAGTCCATCGCCTTAACCTCTCTGCCACCTCGTCCGGCATACCTTTGCCACAGCTCATTTATGAAAACAGATGTATTATTCATATAGCTATTGACAGTGTTGCTAAAACAGAATGCTCAGGTAATTTCTGCTTATCTTGTCATCTACCTTCCAAAATCTTGATAAGAAACAATTTACATGGACTCAAAACAGCAATTGCAGAGATGCGTAGAACATAATATAAACACGTCAACCTCTTTGTAACAGAGTGATGGGGATCCAACATATGACAGAGCCCCAGGTACAGTAGCTGTGCGCTAGCCTGGTCACAGAGTATTTTCACAAGTAAACAAACCCCTTTAACTCCAACTCAACGAGGGTGGGATTCGAACCCACGCTTGCAGAGCACAATGGATTAGCAGTCCATCGCCTTAACCTCTCGGCCACCTCGTCCGGCATACCTTTGCCACAGCTTATTTATGAAAACAGATGTATTATTCATATAGCTGTTGACAGTGTTGCTAAAACAGAATGCTCACGTAATTTCTGCTTATCTTGTCATCTACCTTCCAAAATCTTGATAAGAAACATATTACATGGACTCAAAACAGCAATTGCAGAGATGCGTAGAACATAATATAAACACGTCAACCTCTTTGTAACAGAGTGATGGGGATCCAACATAAGACGGAGCCCTCGGTATAATAGCTGTGCGCTAACCCATCAAAGAGTATTTTTTTCAAGTAAACAAAGCCCTTTAACTGCAGCTCGACGAGGGTGGGATTCGAACCCACGCATGCAGAGCACAATGGATTAGCAGTCCATCGCCTTAACCTCTCAGCCACCTCTTCCGGCATACCATTGATTTGCCACAGCTCATTTATGAAAACAGATGTATTATTCATATAGCTATTGACAGTGTTGCTAAAACAGAATGCTCAGGTAATTTCTGCTTATCTTGTCATCTACCTTCCAAAATCTTTATAAGAAACAATTTACATGGACTCAAAACAGCAATTGCAGAGATGCGTAGAACATAATATAAACACGTCAACCTCTTTGTAATAGAGTGATGGGGATCCAACATAAGACAGAGCCCTCGGTATAGTAGCTGTGTGCTAGCCTGGTCACAGAGTATTTTCACAAGTAAACAAACCCCTTTAGCTCAAACAGGGTGGGATTCGAACCCACGCATGCAGAGCACAACGGATTAGCAGTCCATCGCCTTAACCTCTCGGCCACCTCGTCCGGCATACCATTGATTTGCCACAGGTCATTTATGAAAACAGATGTATTATTCATATAGCCGTTGACAGTGTTGCCGAAGCAGAATTCTCACTCCATTTCTTCTTATCTTGTCATCTACCTTCCAAAATCTTGATAAAAAACAACTAACATGGACTCAAAACAGCAATTGCAGAGATGCGTAGAACATATTATAAACAAGTCAACCTCTTTGTAACAGAGTGATGGGGATCCAACATAAGACGGGGCCCTGGGTACAGTAGCTGTGCGCTAGCCTGGTTACAGAGTATTTTCACAAGTAAACAAACCCCTTTAAATCCAACTCGACGAGGGTGGGATTCGAACCCACGCGTGCAGAGCACAACGGATTAGCAGTCCATCGCCTTAACCTCTCGGCCACCTCGTCCGGCATACCTTTGGCACAGCTCATTTATGAAAACAGATGTATTATTCATATAGCCGTTGACAGTGTTGGTGAAGCAGAATTCTCACATCATTTCTTCTTATCTTGTCATCTACCTTCCAAAATCTTGATAAAAAACAACTAACATGGACTCAAAACAGCAATTGCAGAGATGCGTAGAACATATTATAAACACGTCAACCTCTTTGTAACAGAGTGATGGGGATCCAACATAAGACTGAGCCCTCGGTACAGTAGCTGTGCGCTAGCCTGGTCACAGAGTATTTTCACAAGTAAACAAAACCCTTTAACTCCAACTCGACGAGGGTGGGATTCGAACCCACGCGTGCAGAGCACAATGGATTAGCAGTCCATCGCCTTAACCTCTCGGCCACCTCGTCCGGCATACCATTGATTTGCCACAGCTCATTTATGAAAACAGATGTATTATTCATATAGCTATTGACAGTGTTGCTAAAACAGAATGCTCAGGTAATTTCTGCTTATCTTGTCATCTACCTTCCAAAATCTTGATAAGAAACATATTACATGGACTCAAAACAGCAATTGCAGAGATGCGTAGAACATAATATAAACACGTCAACCTCTTTGTAACAGAGTGATGGGGATCCAACATAAGACGGAGCCCTCGGTAGAGTAGGTGTGCACTAGCCTGGTCACAGAGTATTTTCACAAGTAAACAAACCCCTTTAACTCCAACTCGACGAGGGTGGAATTCGAACCCACGCGTGCAGAGCACAATGGATTAGCAGTCCATCGCCTTAACCTCTCGGCCACCTCGTCCGGCATACCATTGATTTGCCACAGGTCATTTATGAAAACAGATGTATTATTCATATAGCTATTGACAGTGTTGCTAAAACAGAATGCTCAGGTAATTTCTGCTTATCTTGTCATCTATCTTCCAAAATCTTGATAAGAAACAATTTACATGGACTCAAAACAGCAATTGCAGAGATGCGTAGAACATAATATAAACACGTCAACCTCTTTGTAACAGAGTGATGGGGATCCAACATAAGACGGAGCCCTCGGTATAATAGCTGTGCGCTAACCCATCAAAGAGTATTTTTTTCAAGTAAACAAAGCCCTTTAACTGCAGCTCGACGAGGGTGGGATTCGAACCCACGCATGCAGAGCACAATGGATAAGCAGTCCATCGCCTTAACCTCTCGGCCACCTCTTCCGGCATACCATTGATTTGCCACAGCTCATTTATGAAAACAGATGTATTATTCATATAGCTATTGACAGTGTTGCTAAAACAGAATGCTCAGGTAATTTCTGCTTATCTTGTCATCTACCTTCCAAAATCTTTATAAGAAACAATTTACATGGACTCAAAACAGCAATTGCAGAGATGCGTAGAACATAATATAAACACGTCAACCTCTTTGTAATAGAGTGATGGGGATCCAACATAAGACAGAGCCCTCGGTATAGTAGCTGTGTGCTAGCCTGGTCACAGAGTATTTTCACAAGTAAACAAACCCCTTTAACTCAAACAGGGTGGGATTCGAACCCACGCGTGCAGAGCACAACGGATTAGCAGTCCATCGCCTTAACCTCTCGGCCACCTCATCCGGCATACCATTGATTTGCCACAGGTCATTTATGAAAACAGATGTATTATTCATATAGCCGTTGACAGTGTTGCCGAAGCAGAATTCTCACTCCATTTCTTCTTATCTTGTCATCTACCTTCCAAAATCTTGATAAAAAACAACTAACATGGACTCAAAACAGCAATTGCAGAGATGCGTAGAACATATTATAAACAAGTCAACCTCTTTGTAACAGAGTGATGGGGATCCAACATAAGACGGGGCCCTGGGTACAGTAGCTGTGCGCTAGCCTGGTTACAGAGTATTTTCACAAGTAAACAAACCCCTTTAAATCCAACTCGACGAGGGTGGGATTCGAACCCACGCGTGCAGAGCACAATGGATTAGCAGTCCATCGCCTTAACCTCTCGGCCACCTCGTCCGGCATACCTTTGCCACAGCTCATTTATGAAAACAGATGTATTATTCATATAGCCGTTGACAGTGTTGGTGAAGCAGAATTCTCACATCATTTCTTCTTATCTTGTCATCTACCTTCCAAAATCTTGATAAAAAACAATTTACATGGACTCAAAACAGCAATTGCAGAGATGCGTAGAACATATTATAAACACGTCAACCTCTTTGTAACAGAGTGATGGGGATCCAACATAAGACTGAGCCCTCGGTACAGTAGCTGTGCGCTAGCCTGGTCACAGAGTATTTTCACAAGTAAACAAACCCCTTTAACTCCAACTCGACGAGGGTGGGATTCGAACCCACGCGTGCAGAGCACAATGGATTAGCAGTCCATCGCCTTAACCTCTCGGCCACCTCGTCCGGCATACCTTTGCCACAGCTCATTTATGAAAACAGATGTATTATTCATATAGCCGTTGACAGTGTTGCCGAAGCAGAATTCTCACATCATTTCTTTTTATCTTGTCATCTACCTTCCAAAATCTTGATAAAAAACAATTTACATGGACTCAAAACAGCAATTGCAGAGATGCGTAGAACATATTATAAACACGTCAACCTCTTTGTAACAGAGTGATGGGGATCCAACATAAGACGGAGCCCTCGGTATAGTAGCTGTGCGCTAGCCTGGTCACAGAGTATTTTCACAAGTAAACAAACCCCTTTAACTCCAACTCGACGAGGGTGGGATTCGAACCCACGCGTGCAGAGCACAATGGATTAGCAGTCCATCGCCTTAACCTCTCGGCCACCTCGTCCGGCACACCATTGATTTGCCACAGCTCATTTATGAAAACAGATGTATTATTCATATAGCTATTGACAGTGTTGCTAAAACAGAATGCTCAGGTAATTTCTGCTTATCTTGTCATCTACCTTCCAAAATCTTGATAAGAAACAATTTACATGGACTCAAAACAGCAATTGCAGAGATGCGTAGAACATAATATAAACACCTCAACCTCTTTGTAACAGAGTGATGGGGATCCAACATAAGACGGAGCCCTCGGTAGAGTAGGTGTGCGCTAGCCTGGTCACAGAGTATTTTCACAAGTAAACAAACCCCTTTAACTCCAACTCGACGAGGGTGGGATTCGAACCCACGCATGCAGAGCACAACGGATTAGCAGTCCATCGCCTTAACCTCTCGGCCACCTCGTCCGGCATACCATTGATTTGCCACAGCTCATTTATGAAAACAGATGTATTATTCATATAGCTATTGACAGTGTTGCTAAAACAGAATGCTCAGGTAATTTCTGCTTATCTTGTCATCTACCTTCCAAAATCTTGATAAGAAACAATTTACATGGACTCAAAACAGCAATTGCAGAGATGCGTAGAACATAATATAAACACGTCAACCTCTTTGTAACAGAGTGATGGGGATCCAACATAAGACGGGGCCCTGGGTACAGTAGCTGTGCGCTAGCCTGGTTACAGAGTATTTTCACAAGTAAACAAACCCCTTTAAATCCAACTCGACAAGGGTGGGATTCGAACCCACGCGTGCAGAGCACAATGGATTAGCAGTCCATCGCCTTAACCTCTCGGCCACCTCGTCCGGCATACCTTTGCCACAGCTCATTTATGAAAACAGATGTATTATTCATATAGCCGTTGACAGTGTTGGTGAAGCAGAATTCTCACATCATTTCTTCTTATCTTGTCATCTACCTTCCAAAATCTTGATAAAAAACAATTTACATGGACTCAAAACAGCAATTGCAGAGATGCGTAGAACATATTATAAACACGTCAACCTCTTTGTAACAGAGTGATGGGGATCCAACATAAGAAGGAGCCCTCGGTATAGTAGCTGTGCGCTAGCCTGGTCACAGAGTATTTTCACAAGTAAACAAACCCCTTTAACTCAAACAGGGTGGGATTCGAACCCACGCGTGCAGAGCACAACGGATTAGCAGTCCATCGCCTTAACCTCTCGGCCACCTCATCCGGCATACCATTGATTTGCCACAGGTCATTTATGAAAACAGATGTATTATTCATATAGCCGTTGACAGTGTTGCCGAAGCAGAATTCTCACTCCATTTCTTCTTATCTTGTCATCTACCTTCCAAAATCTTGATAAAAAACAACTAACATGGACTCAAAACAGCAATTGCAGAGATGCGTAGAACATATTATAAACAAGTCAACCTCTTTGTAACAGAGTGATGGGGATCCAACATAAGACGGGGCCCTGGGTACAGTAGCTGTGCGCTAGCCTGGTTACAGAGTATTTTCACAAGTAAACAAACCCCTTTAAATCCAACTCGACGAGGGTGGGATTCGAACCCACGCGTGCAGAGCACAATGGATTAGCAGTCCATCGCCTTAACCTCTCGGCCACCTCGTCCGGCATACCTTTGCCACAGCTCATTTATGAAAACAGATGTATTATTCATATAGCCGTTGACAGTGTTGGTGAAGCAGAATTCTCACATCATTTCTTCTTATCTTGTCATCTACCTTCCAAAATCTTGATAAAAAACAATTTACATGGACTCAAAACAGCAATTGCAGAGATGCGTAGAACATATTATAAACACGTCAACCTCTTTGTAACAGAGTGATGGGGATCCAACATAAGACTGAGCCCTCGGTACAGTAGCTGTGCGCTAGCCTGGTCACAGAGTATTTTCACAAGTAAACAAACCCCTTTAACTCCAACTCGACGAGGGTGGGATTCGAACCCACGCGTGCAGAGCACAATGGATTAGCAGTCCATCGCCTTAACCTCGCGGCCACCTCGTCCGGCATACCATTGATTTGCCACAGCTCATTTATGAAAACAGATGTATTATTCATATAGCCGTTGACAGTGTTGCCGAAGCAGAATTCTCACATCATTTCTTCTTATCTTGTCATCTACCTTCCAAAATCTTGATAAAAAACAATTTACATGGACTCAAGACATCAATTGCAGAGATGCGTAGAACATATTATAAACAAGTCAACCTCTTTGTAACAGAGTGATGGGGATCCAACATAAGACGGAGCCCTGGGTACAGTAGCTGTGCGCTAGCCTAGTTGCAGAGTATTTTCACAAGTAAACAAACCCCTTTAAATCCAACTCGACGAGGGTGGGATTCGAACCCACGCGTGCAGAGCACAATGGATTAGCAGTCCATCGCCTTTACCTCTCGGCCACCTCGTCCGGCATACCATTGATTTGCCACAGCTCATTTATGAAAACAGATGTATTATTCATATAGCCGTTGACAGTGTTGCCGAAGCAGAATTCTCACATCATTTCTTCTTATCTTGTCATCTACCTTCCAAAATCTTGATAAAAAACAATTTACATGGACTCAAAACAGCAATTGCAGAGATGCGTAGAACATAATATAAACACGTCAACCTCTTTGTAACAGAGTGATGGGGATCCAACATAAGACGGAGCCCTCGGTAGAGTAGGTGTGCGCTAGCCTGGTCACAGAGTATTTTCACAAGTAAACAAACCCCTTTAACTCCAACTCGACGAGGGGGAGATTCGAACCCACGCGTGCAGAGCACAACGGATTAGCAGTCCATCGCCTTAACCTCTCGGCCACCTCGTCCGGCATACCTTTGCCACAGCTTATTTATGAAAACAGATGTATTATTCATATAGCCGTTGACAGTGTTGCTAAAACAGAATGCTCACGTAATTTCTGCTTATCTTGTCATCTACCTTCCAAAATCTTGATAAGAAACAAATTACATGGACTCAAAACAGCAATTGCAGAGATGCGTAGAACATATTATAAACACGTCAACCTCTTTGTAACAGAGTGATGGGGATCCAACATAAGACGGAGCCCTCGGTATAGTAGCTGTGCGCTAGCCTGGTCACAGAGTATTTTCACAAGTAAACAAACCCCTTTAACTCCAACTCGACGAGGGGGAGATTCGAACCCACGCGTGCAGAGCACAACGGATTAGCAGTCCATCGCCTTAACCTCTCGGCCACCTCGTCCGGCATACCTGTGCCACAGCTTATTTATGAAAACAGATGTATTATTCATATAGCCGTTGACAGTGTTGCTAAAACAGAATGCTCACGTAATTTCTGCTTATCTTGTCATCTACCTTCCAAAATCTTGATAAGAAACAAATTACATGGACTCAAAACAGCAATTGCAGAGATGCGTAGAACATATTATAAACACGTCAACCTCTTTGTAACAGAGTGATGGGGATCCAACATAAGACGGAGCCCTCGGTATAGTAGCTGTGCGCTAGCCTGGTCACAGAGTATTTTCACAAGTAAACAAACCCCTTTAACTCCAACTCGACGAGGGCGTGGTTTGGAACCCACGCGTGCAGAGCACAACGGATTAGCAGTCCATCGCCTTAACCTCTCGGCCACCTCGTCCGGCATACCTTTGCCACAGCTCATTTATGAAAACAGACGTATTATTCATATAGCCGTTGACAGTGTTGCCGAAGCAGAATTCTCACATCATTTCTTCTTATCTTGTCATCTACCTTCCAAAATCTTGATAAAAAACAATTTACATGGACTCAAAACAGCAATTGCAGAGATGCGTAGAACATAATATAAACACGTCAACCTCTTTGTAACAGAGTGATGGGGATCCAACACAAGACGGAGCCCTCGGTATAATAGCTGTGCGCTAACCCATCAAAGAGTATTTTTTCAAGTAAACAAAGCCCTTTAACTGCAGCTCGACGAGGGTGGGATTCGAACCCACGCATGCAGAGCACAATGGATTAGCAGTCCATCGCCTTAACCTCTCGGCCACCTCGTCCGGCATACCTTTGCCACAGCTCATTTATGAAAACAGATGTATTATTCATATAGCCGTTGACAGTGTTGCCGAAGCAGAATTCTCACATCATTTCTTTTTATCTTGTCATCTACCTTCCAAAATCTTGATAAAAAACAATTTACATGGACTCAAAACAGCAATTGCAGAGATGCGTAGAACATATTATAAACACGTCAACCTCTTTGTAACAGAGTGATGGGGATCCAACATAAGACGGAGCCCTCGGTATAGTAGCTGTGCGCTAGCCTGGTCACAGAGTATTTTCACAAGTAAACAAACCCCTTTAACTCCAACTCGACGAGGGTGGGATTCGAACCCACGCGTGCAGAGCACAATGGATTAGCAGTCCATCGCCTTAACCTCTCGGCCACCTCGTCCGGCATACCTTTGCCACAGCTCATTTATGAAAACAGATGTATTATTCATATAGCTATTGACAGTGTTGCTAAAACAGAATGCTCAGGTAATTTCTGCTTATCTTGTCATCTACCTTCCAAAATCTTGATAAGAAACAATTTACATGGACTCAAAACAGCAATTGCAGAGATGCGTAGAACATAATATAAACACGTCAACCTCTTTGTAACAGAGTGATGGGGATCCAACATAAGACGGAGCCCTCGGTATAGTAGCTGTGCGCGAGCCTGGTCACAGAGTATTTTCACAAGTAAACAAACCCCTTTAACTCCAACTCGACGAGGGTGGGATTCGAACCCACGCGTGCAGAGCACAATGGATTAGCAGTCCATCGCCTTAACCTCTCGGCCACCTCGTCCGGCATACCTTTGCCACAGCTTATTTATGAAAACAGATGTATTATTCATATAGCTGTTGACAGTGTTGCTAAAACAGAATGCTCACGTAATTTCTGCTTATCTTGTCATCTACCTTCCAAAATCTTGATAAGAAACAAATTACATGGACTCAAAACAGCAATTGCAGAGATGCGTAGAACATAATATAAACACGTCAACCTCTTTGTAACAGAGTGATGGGGGTCCAACATAAGACGGAGCCCTCGGTATAGTAGCTGTGCGCTAGCCTGGTCACAGAGTATTTTCACAAGTAAACAAACCCCTTTAACTCCAACTCGACGAAGGCGGGATTCAAACCCACGCGTGCAGAGCACAATGGATTAGCAGTCCATCGCCTTAACCTCTCGGCCACCTCGTCCGGCATACCATTGATTTGCCACAGCTCATTTATGAAAACAGATGTATTATTCATATAGCTATTGACAGTGTTGCTAAAACAGAATGCTCAGGTAATTTCTGCTTATCTTGTCATCTACCTTCCAAAATCTTGATAAGAAACAATTTACATGGACTCAAAACAGCAATTGCAGAGATGCGTAGAACATAATATAAACACGTCAACCTCTTTGTAACAGAGTGATGGGGATCCAACATAAGACGGAGCCCTCGGTACAGTAGCTGTGCGCTAGCCTGGTCACAGAGTATTTTCACAAGTAAACAAACCCCTTTAACTCCAACTCGACGAGGGTGGGATTCGAACCCACGCGTGCAGAGCACAACGGATTAGCAGTCCAGCGCCTTAACCTCTCGGCCACCTCGTCCGGCATACCATTGATTTGCCACAGCTCATTTATGAAAACAGATGTATTAATCATATAGCCGTTGACAGTGTTGCCGAAGCAGAATTCTCACATCATTTCTTCTTATCTTGTCATCTACCTTCCAAAATCTTGATAAAAAACAATTTACATGGACTCAAAACAGCAATTGCAGAGATGCGTAGAACATAATATAAACACGTCAACCTCTTTGTAACAGAGTGATGGGGATCCAACATAAGACTGAGCCCTCGGTACAGTAGCTGTGCGCTAGCCTGGTCACAGAGTATTTTCACAAGTAAACAAAACCCTTTAACTCCAACTCGACGAGGGTGGGATTCGAACCCACGCGTGCAGAGCACAATGGATTAGCAGTCCATCGCCTTAACCTCTCGGCCACCTCGTCCGGCATACCATTGATTTGCCACAGCTCATTTATGAAAACAGATGTATTATTCATATAGCTATTGACAGTGTTGCTAAAACAGAATGCTCAGGTAATTTCTGCTTATCTTGTCATCTACCTTCCAAAATCTTGATAAGAAACATATTACATGGACTCAAAACAGCAATTGCAGAGATGCGTAGAACATAATATAAACACGTCAACCTCTTTGTAACAGAGTGATGGGGATCCAACATAAGACGGAGCCCTCGGTAGAGTAGTTGTGCACTAGCCTGGTCACAGAGTATTTTCACAAGTAAACAAACCCCTTTAACTCCAACTCGACGAGGGTGGAATTCGAACCCACGCGTGCAGAGCACAATGGATTAGCAGTCCATCGCCTTAACCTCTCGGCCACCTCGTCCGGCATACCATTGATTTGCCACAGGTCATTTATGAAAACAGATGTATTATTCATATAGCTATTGACAGTGTTGCTAAAACAGAATGCTCAGGTAATTTCTGCTTATCTTGTCATCTATCTTCCAAAATCTTGATAAGAAACAATTTACATGGACTCAAAACAGCAATTGCAGAGATGCGTAGAACATAATATAAACACGTCAACCTCTTTGTAACAGAGTGATGGGGATCCAACATATGACGGAGCCCCAGGTACAGTAGCTGTGCGCTAGCCTGGTCACAGAGTATTTTCACAAGTAAACAAACCCCTTTAACTCCAACTCGACGAGGGTGGGATTCGAACCCACGCGTGCAGAGCACAATGGATTAGCAGTCCATCGCCTTAACCTCTCGGCCACCTCGTCCGGCACACCTTTGCCACAGCTTATTTATGAAAACAGATGTATTATTCATATAGCTGTTGACAGTGTTGCTAAAACAGAATGCTCACGTAATTTCTGCTTATCTTGTCATCTACCTTCCAAAATCTTGATAAGAAACAAATTACATGGACTCAAAACAGCAATTGCAGAGATGCGTAGAACATAATATAAACACGTCAACCTCTTTGTAACAGAGTGATGGGGATCCAACATAAGACGGAGCCCTCGGTATAATAGCTGTGCGCTAACCCATCAAAGAGTATTTTTTTCAAGTAAACAAAGCCCTTTAACTGCAGCTCGACGAGGGTGGGATTCGAACCCACGCATGCAGAGCACAATGGATAAGCAGTCCATCGCCTTAACCTCTCGGCCACCTCTTCCGGCATACCATTGATTTGCCACAGCTCATTTATGAAAACAGATGTATTATTCATATAGCTATTGACAGTGTTGCTAAAACAGAATGCTCAGGTAATTTCTGCTTATCTTGTCATCTACCTTCCAAAATCTTTATAAGAAACAATTTACATGGACTCAAAACAGCAATTGCAGAGATGCGTAGAACATAATATAAACACGTCAACCTCTTTGTAATAGAGTGATGGGGATCCAACATAAGACAGAGCCCTCGGTATAGTAGCTGTGTGCTAGCCTGGTCACAGAGTATTTTCACAAGTAAACAAACCCCTTTAACTCAAACAGGGTGGGATTCGAACCCACGCGTGCAGAGCACAATGGATTAGCAGTCCATCGCCTTAACCTCTCGGCCACCTCGTCCGGCATACCATTGATTTGCCACAGCTCATTTATGAAAACAGATGTATTATTCATATAGCTATTGACAGTGTTGCTAAAACAGAATGCTCAGGTAATTTCTGCTTATCTTGTCATCTACCTTCCAAAATCTTGATAAGAAACAATTTACATGGACTCAAAACAGCAATTGCAGAGATGCGTAGAACATAATATAAACACGTCAACCTCTTTGTAACAGAGTGATGGGGATCCAACATAAGACGGAGCCCTCGGTAGAGTAGGTGTGCGCTAGCCTGGTCACAGAGTATTTTCACAAGTAAACAAACCCCTTTAACTCCAACTCGACGAGGGTGGGATTCGAACCCACGCGTGCAGAGCACAATGGATTAGCAGTCCATCGCCTTAACCTCTCGACCACCTCGTCCGGCATACCATTGATTTGCCACAGGTCATTTATGAAAACAGATGTATTATTCATATAGCCGTTGACAGTGTTGCCGAAGCAGAATTCTCACATCATTTCTTCTTATCTTGTCATCTACCTTCCAAAATCTTGATAAGAAACAATTTACATGGACTCAAAACAGCAATTGCAGAGATGCGTAGAACATAATATAAACACGTCAACCTCTTTGTAACAGAGTGATGGGGATCCAACACAAGACGGAGCCCTCGGTATAGTAGCTGTGCGCTAGCCTGGTCACAGAGTATTTTCACAAGTAAACAAACCCCTTTAACTCCAACTCGACGAGGGTGGGATTCGAACCCACGCGTGCAGAGCACAATGGATTAGCAGTCCATCGCCTTAACCTCTCTGCCACCTCGTCCGGCATACCTTTGCCACAGCTCATTTATGAAAACAGATGTATTATTCATATAGCTATTGACAGTGTTGCTAAAACAGAATGCTCAGGTAATTTCTGCTTATCTTGTCATCTACCTTCCAAAATCTTGATAAGAAACAATTTACATGGACTCAAAACAGCAATTGCAGAGATGCGTAGAACATAATATAAACACGTCAACCTCTTTGTAACAGAGTGATGGGGATCCAACATATGACAGAGCCCCAGGTACAGTAGCTGTGCGCTAGCCTGGTCACAGAGTATTTTCACAAGTAAACAAACCCCTTTAACTCCAACTCAACGAGGGTGGGATTCGAACCCACGCTTGCAGAGCACAATGGATTAGCAGTCCATCGCCTTAACCTCTCGGCCACCTCGTCCGGCATACCTTTGCCACAGCTTATTTATGAAAACAGATGTATTATTCATATAGCTGTTGACAGTGTTGCTAAAACAGAATGCTCACGTAATTTCTGCTTATCTTGTCATCTACCTTCCAAAATCTTGATAAGAAACATATTACATGGACTCAAAACAGCAATTGCAGAGATGCGTAGAACATAATATAAACACGTCAACCTCTTTGTAACAGAGTGATGGGGATCCAACATAAGACGGAGCCCTCGGTATAATAGCTGTGCGCTAACCCATCAAAGAGTATTTTTTTCAAGTAAACAAAGCCCTATAACTGCAGCTCGACGAGGGTGGGATTCGAACCCACGCATGCAGAGCACAATGGATTAGCAGTCCATCGCCTTAACCTCTCAGCCACCTCTTCCGGCATACCATTGATTTGCCACAGCTCATTTATGAAAACAGATGTATTATTCATATAGCTATTGACAGTGTTGCTAAAACAGAATGCTCAGGTAATTTCTGCTTATCTTGTCATCTACCTTCCAAAATCTTTATAAGAAACAATTTACATGGACTCAAAACAGCAATTGCAGAGATGCGTAGAACATAATATAAACACGTCAACCTCTTTGTAATAGAGTGATGGGGATCCAACATAAGACAGAGCCCTCGGTATAGTAGCTGTGTGCTAGCCTGGTCACAGAGTATTTTCACAAGTAAACAAACCCCTTTAGCTCAAACAGGGTGGGATTCGAACCCACGCATGCAGAGCACAACGGATTAGCAGTCCATCGCCTTAACCTCTCGGCCACCTCGTCCGGCATACCATTGATTTGCCACAGGTCATTTATGAAAACAGATGTATTATTCATATAGCCGTTGACAGTGTTGCCGAAGCAGAATTCTCACTCCATTTCTTCTTATCTTGTCATCTACCTTCCAAAATCTTGATAAAAAACAACTAACATGGACTCAAAACAGCAATTGCAGAGATGCGTAGAACATATTATAAACAAGTCAACCTCTTTGTAACAGAGTGATGGGGATCCAACATAAGACGGGGCCCTGGGTACAGTAGCTGTGCGCTAGCCTGGTTACAGAGTATTTTCACAAGTAAACAAACCCCTTTAAATCCAACTCGACGAGGGTGGGATTCGAACCCACGCGTGCAGAGCACAACGGATTAGCAGTCCATCGCCTTAACCTCTCGGCCACCTCGTCCGGCATACCTTTGGCACAGCTCATTTATGAAAACAGATGTATTATTCATATAGCCGTTGACAGTGTTGGTGAAGCAGAATTCTCACATCATTTCTTCTTATCTTGTCATCTACCTTCCAAAATCTTGATAAAAAACAACTAACATGGACTCAAAACAGCAATTGCAGAGATGCGTAGAACATATTATAAACACGTCAACCTCTTTGTAACAGAGTGATGGGGATCCAACATAAGACTGAGCCCTCGGTACAGTAGCTGTGCGCTAGCCTGGTCACAGAGTATTTTCACAAGTAAACAAAACCCTTTAACTCCAACTCGACGAGGGTGGGATTCGAACCCACGCGTGCAGAGCACAATGGATTAGCAGTCCATCGCCTTAACCTCTCGGCCACCTCGTCCGGCATACCATTGATTTGCCACAGCTCATTTATGAAAACAGATGTATTATTCATATAGCTATTGACAGTGTTGCTAAAACAGAATGCTCAGGTAATTTCTGCTTATCTTGTCATCTACCTTCCAAAATCTTGATAAGAAACATATTACATGGACTCAAAACAGCAATTGCAGAGATGCGTAGAACATAATATAAACACGTCAACCTCTTTGTAACAGAGTGATGGGGATCCAACATAAGACGGAGCCCTCGGTAGAGTAGGTGTGCACTAGCCTGGTCACAGAGTATTTTCACAAGTAAACAAACCCCTTTAACTCCAACTCGACGAGGGTGGAATTCGAACCCACGCGTGCAGAGCACAATGGATTAGCAGTCCATCGCCTTAACCTCTCGGCCACCTCGTCCGGCATACCATTGATTTGCCACAGGTCATTTATGAAAACAGATGTATTATTCATATAGCTATTGACAGTGTTGCTAAAACAGAATGCTCAGGTAATTTCTGCTTATCTTGTCATCTATCTTCCAAAATCTTGATAAGAAACAATTTACATGGACTCAAAACAGCAATTGCAGAGATGCGTAGAACATAATATAAACACGTCAACCTCTTTGTAACAGAGTGATGGGGATCCAACATAAGACGGAGCCCTCGGTATAATAGCTGTGCGCTAACCCATCAAAGAGTATTTTTTTCAAGTAAACAAAGCCCTTTAACTGCAGCTCGACGAGGGTGGGATTCGAACCCACGCATGCAGAGCACAATGGATAAGCAGTCCATCGCCTTAACCTCTCGGCCACCTCTTCCGGCATACCATTGATTTGCCACAGCTCATTTATGAAAACAGATGTATTATTCATATAGCTATTGACAGTGTTGCTAAAACAGAATGCTCAGGTAATTTCTGCTTATCTTGTCATCTACCTTCCAAAATCTTTATAAGAAACAATTTACATGGACTCAAAACAGCAATTGCAGAGATGCGTAGAACATAATATAAACACGTCAACCTCTTTGTAATAGAGTGATGGGGATCCAACATAAGACAGAGCCCTCGGTATAGTAGCTGTGTGCTAGCCTGGTCACAGAGTATTTTCACAAGTAAACAAACCCCTTTAACTCAAACAGGGTGGGATTCGAACCCACGCGTGCAGAGCACAACAGATTAGCAGTCCATCGCCTTAACCTCTCGGCCACCTCATCCGGCATACCATTGATTTGCCACAGGTCATTTATGAAAACAGATGTATTATTCATATAGCCGTTGACAGTGTTGCCGAAGCAGAATTCTCACTCCATTTCTTCTTATCTTGTCATCTACCTTCCAAAATCTTGATAAAAAACAACTAACATGGACTCAAAACAGCAATTGCAGAGATGCGTAGAACATATTATAAACAAGTCAACCTCTTTGTAACAGAGTGATGGGGATCCAACATAAGACGGGGCCCTGGGTACAGTAGCTGTGCGCTAGCCTGGTTACAGAGTATTTTCACAAGTAAACAAACCCCTTTAAATCCAACTCGACGAGGGTGGGATTCGAACCCACGCGTGCAGAGCACAATGGATTAGCAGTCCATCGCCTTAACCTCTCGGCCACCTCGTCCGGCATACCTTTGCCACAGCTCATTTATGAAAACAGATGTATTATTCATATAGCCGTTGACAGTGTTGGTGAAGCAGAATTCTCACATCATTTCTTCTTATCTTGTCATCTACCTTCCAAAATCTTGATAAAAAACAATTTACATGGACTCAAAACAGCAATTGCAGAGATGCGTAGAACATATTATAAACACGTCAACCTCTTTGTAACAGAGTGATGGGGATCCAACATAAGACTGAGCCCTCGGTACAGTAGCTGTGCGCTAGCCTGGTCACAGAGTATTTTCACAAGTAAACAAACCCCTTTAACTCCAACTCGACGAGGGTGGGATTCGAACCCACGCGTGCAGAGCACAATGGATTAGCAGTCCATCGCCTTAACCTCTCGGCCACCTCGTCCGGCATACCTTTGCCACAGCTCATTTATGAAAACAGATGTATTATTCATATAGCCGTTGACAGTGTTGCCGAAGCAGAATTCTCACATCATTTCTTTTTATCTTGTCATCTACCTTCCAAAATCTTGATAAAAAACAATTTACATGGACTCAAAACAGCAATTGCAGAGATGCGTAGAACATATTATAAACACGTCAACCTCTTTGTAACAGAGTGATGGGGATCCAACATAAGACGGAGCCCTCGGTATAGTAGCTGTGCGCTAGCCTGGTCACAGAGTATTTTCACAAGTAAACAAACCCCTTTAACTCCAACTCGACGAGGGTGGGATTCGAACCCACGCGTGCAGAGCACAATGGATTAGCAGTCCATCGCCTTAACCTCTCGGCCACCTCGTCCGGCACACCATTGATTTGCCACAGCTCATTTATGAAAACAGATGTATTATTCATATAGCTATTGACAGTGTTGCTAAAACAGAATGCTCAGGTAATTTCTGCTTATCTTGTCATCTACCTTCCAAAATCTTGATAAGAAACAATTTACATGGACTCAAAACAGCAATTGCAGAGATGCGTAGAACATAATATAAACACCTCAACCTCTTTGTAACAGAGTGATGGGGATCCAACATAAGACGGAGCCCTCGGTAGAGTAGGTGTGCGCTAGCCTGGTCACAGAGTATTTTCACAAGTAAACAAACCCCTTTAACTCCAACTCGACGAGGGTGGGATTCGAACCCACGCATGCAGAGCACAACGGATTAGCAGTCCATCGCCTTAACCTCTCGGCCACCTCGTCCGGCATACCATTGATTTGCCACAGCTCATTTATGAAAACAGATGTATTATTCATATAGCTATTGACAGTGTTGCTAAAACAGAATGCTCAGGTAATTTCTGCTTATCTTGTCATCTACCTTCCAAAATCTTGATAAGAAACAATTTACATGGACTCAAAACAGCAATTGCAGAGATGCGTAGAACATAATATAAACACGTCAACCTCTTTGTAACAGAGTGATGGGGATCCAACATAAGACGGGGCCCTGGGTACAGTAGCTGTGCGCTAGCCTGGTTACAGAGTATTTTCACAAGTAAACAAACCCCTTTAAATCCAACTCGACAAGGGTGGGATTCGAACCCACGCGTGCAGAGCACAATGGATTAGCAGTCCATCGCCTTAACCTCTCGGCCACCTCGTCCGGCATACCTTTGCCACAGCTCATTTATGAAAACAGATGTATTATTCATATAGCCGTTGACAGTGTTGGTGAAGCAGAATTCTCACATCATTTCTTCTTATCTTGTCATCTACCTTCCAAAATCTTGATAAAAAACAATTTACATGGACTCAAAACAGCAATTGCAGAGATGCGTAGAACATATTATAAACACGTCAACCTCTTTGTAACAGAGTGATGGGGATCCAACATAAGAAGGAGCCCTCGGTATAGTAGCTGTGCGCTAGCCTGGTCACAGAGTATTTTCACAAGTAAACAAACCCCTTTAACTCAAACAGGGTGGGATTCGAACCCACGCGTGCAGAGCACAACGGATTAGCAGTCCATCGCCTTAACCTCTCGGCCACCTCATCCGGCATACCATTGATTTGCCACAGGTCATTTATGAAAACAGATGTATTATTCATATAGCCGTTGACAGTGTTGCCGAAGCAGAATTCTCACTCCATTTCTTCTTATCTTGTCATCTACCTTCCAAAATCTTGATAAAAAACAACTAACATGGACTCAAAACAGCAATTGCAGAGATGCGTAGAACATATTATAAACAAGTCAACCTCTTTGTAACAGAGTGATGGGGATCCAACATAAGACGGGGCCCTGGGTACAGTAGCTGTGCGCTAGCCTGGTTACAGAGTATTTTCACAAGTAAACAAACCCCTTTAAATCCAACTCGACGAGGGTGGGATTCGAACCCACGCGTGCAGAGCACAATGGATTAGCAGTCCATCGCCTTAACCTCTCGGCCACCTCGTCCGGCATACCTTTGCCACAGCTCATTTATGAAAACAGATGTATTATTCATATAGCTGTTGACAGTGTTGGTGAAGCAGAATTCTCACATCATTTCTTCTTATCTTGTCATCTACCTTCCAAAATCTTGATAAAAAACAATTTACATGGACTCAAGACATCAATTGCAGAGATGCGTAGAACATATTATAAACAAGTCAACCTCTTTGTAACAGAGTGATGGGGATCCAACATAAGACGGAGCCCTGGGTACAGTAGCTGTGCGCTAGCCTAGTTGCAGAGTATTTTCACAAGTAAACAAACCCCTTTAAATCCAACTCGACGAGGGTGGGATTCGAACCCACGCGTGCAGAGCACAATGGATTAGCAGTCCATCGCCTTTACCTCTCGGCCACCTCGTCCGGCATACCATTGATTTGCCACAGCTCATTTATGAAAACAGATGTATTATTCATATAGCCGTTGACAGTGTTGCCGAAGCAGAATTCTCACATCATTTCTTCTTATCTTGTCATCTACCTTCCAAAATCTTGATAAAAAACAATTTACATGGACTCAAAACAGCAATTGCAGAGATGCGTAGAACATAATATAAACACGTCAACCTCTTTGTAACAGAGTGATGGGGATCCAACATAAGACGGAGCCCTCGGTAGAGTAGGTGTGCGCTAGCCTGGTCACAGAGTATTTTCACAAGTAAACAAACCCCTTTAACTCCAACTCGACGAGGGGGAGATTCGAACCCACGCGTGCAGAGCACAACGGATTAGCAGTCCATCGCCTTAACCTCTCGGCCACCTCGTCCGGCATACCTTTGCCACAGCTTATTTATGAAAACAGATGTATTATTCATATAGCCGTTGACAGTGTTGCTAAAACAGAATGCTCACGTAATTTCTGCTTATCTTGTCATCTACCTTCCAAAATCTTGATAAGAAACAAATTACATGGACTCAAAACAGCAATTGCAGAGATGCGTAGAACATATTATAAACACGTCAACCTCTTTGTAACAGAGTGATGGGGATCCAACATAAGACGGAGCCCTCGGTATAGTAGCTGTGCGCTAGCCTGGTCACAGAGTATTTTCACAAGTAAACAAACCCCTTTAACTCCAACTCGACGAGGGGGAGATTCGAACCCACGCGTGCAGAGCACAACGGATTAGCAGTCCATCGCCTTAACCTCTCGGCCACCTCGTCCGGCATACCTGTGCCACAGCTTATTTATGAAAACAGATGTATTATTCATATAGCCGTTGACAGTGTTGCTAAAACAGAATGCTCACGTAATTTCTGCTTATCTTGTCATCTACCTTCCAAAATCTTGATAAGAAACAAATTACATGGACTCAAAACAGCAATTGCAGAGATGCGTAGAACATATTATAAACACGTCAACCTCTTTGTAACAGAGTGATGGGGATCCAACATAAGACGGAGCCCTCGGTATAGTAGCTGTGCGCTAGCCTGGTCACAGAGTATTTTCACAAGTAAACAAACCCCTTTAACTCCAACTCGACGAGGGCGTGGTTTGGAACCCACGCGTGCAGAGCACAACGGATTAGCAGTCCATCGCCTTAACCTCTCGGCCACCTCGTCCGGCATACCTTTGCCACAGCTCATTTATGAAAACAGACGTATTATTCATATAGCCGTTGACAGTGTTGCCGAAGCAGAATTCTCACATCATTTCTTCTTATCTTGTCATCTACCTTCCAAAATCTTGATAAAAAACAATTTACATGGACTCAAAACAGCAATTGCAGAGATGCGTAGAACATAATATAAACACGTCAACCTCTTTGTAACAGAGTGATGGGGATCCAACACAAGACGGAGCCCTCGGTATAATAGCTGTGCGCTAACCCATCAAAGAGTATTTTTTCAAGTAAACAAAGCCCTTTAACTGCAGCTCGACGAGGGTGGGATTCGAACCCACGCATGCAGAGCACAATGGATTAGCAGTCCATCGCCTTAACCTCTCGGCCACCTCGTCCGGCATACCTTTGCCACAGCTCATTTATGAAAACAGATGTATTATTCATATAGCCGTTGACAGTGTTGCCGAAGCAGAATTCTCACATCATTTCTTTTTATCTTGTCATCTACCTTCCAAAATCTTGATAAAAAACAATTTACATGGACTCAAAACAGCAATTGCAGAGATGCGTAGAACATATTATAAACACGTCAACCTCTTTGTAACAGAGTGATGGGGATCCAACATAAGACGGAGCCCTCGGTATAGTAGCTGTGCGCTAGCCTGGTCACAGAGTATTTTCACAAGTAAACAAACCCCTTTAACTCCAACTCGACGAGGGTGGGATTCGAACCCACGCGTGCAGAGCACAATGGATTAGCAGTCCATCGCCTTAACCTCTCGGCCACCTCGTCCGGCATACCTTTGCCACAGCTCATTTATGAAAACAGATGTATTATTCATATAGCTATTGACAGTGTTGCTAAAACAGAATGCTCAGGTAATTTCTGCTTATCTTGTCATCTACCTTCCAAAATCTTGATAAGAAACAATTTACATGGACTCAAAACAGCAATTGCAGAGATGCGTAGAACATAATATAAACACGTCAACCTCTTTGTAACAGAGTGATGGGGATCCAACATAAGACGGAGCCCTCGGTATAGTAGCTGTGCGCGAGCCTGGTCACAGAGTATTTTCACAAGTAAACAAACCCCTTTAACTCCAACTCGACGAGGGTGGGATTCGAACCCACGCGTGCAGAGCACAATGGATTAGCAGTCCATCGCCTTAACCTCTCGGCCACCTCGTCCGGCATACCTTTGCCACAGCTTATTTATGAAAACAGATGTATTATTCATATAGCTGTTGACAGTGTTGCTAAAACAGAATGCTCACGTAATTTCTGCTTATCTTGTCATCTACCTTCCAAAATCTTGATAAGAAACAAATTACATGGACTCAAAACAGCAATTGCAGAGATGCGTAGAACATAATATAAACACGTCAACCTCTTTGTAACAGAGTGATGGGGGTCCAACATAAGACGGAGCCCTCGGTATAGTAGCTGTGCGCTAGCCTGGTCACAGAGTATTTTCACAAGTAAACAAACCCCTTTAACTCCAACTCGACGAAGGCGGGATTCAAACCCACGCGTGCAGAGCACAATGGATTAGCAGTCCATCGCCTTAACCTCTCGGCCACCTCGTCCGGCATACCATTGATTTGCCACAGCTCATTTATGAAAACAGATGTATTATTCATATAGCTATTGACAGTGTTGCTAAAACAGAATGCTCAGGTAATTTCTGCTTATCTTGTCATCTACCTTCCAAAATCTTGATAAGAAACAATTTACATGGACTCAAAACAGCAATTGCAGAGATGCGTAGAACATAATATAAACACGTCAACCTCTTTGTAACAGAGTGATGGGGATCCAACATAAGACGGAGCCCTCGGTACAGTAGCTGTGCGCTAGCCTGGTCACAGAGTATTTTCACAAGTAAACAAACCCCTTTAACTCCAACTCGACGAGGGTGGGATTCGAACCCACGCGTGCAGAGCACAACGGATTAGCAGTCCAGCGCCTTAACCTCTCGGCCACCTCGTCCGGCATACCATTGATTTGCCACAGCTCATTTATGAAAACAGATGTATTAATCATATAGCCGTTGACAGTGTTGCCGAAGCAGAATTCTCACATCATTTCTTCTTATCTTGTCATCTACCTTCCAAAATCTTGATAAAAAACAATTTACATGGGCTCAAAACAGCAATTGCAGAGATGCGTAGAACATAATATAAACACGTCAACCTCTTTGTAACAGAGTGATGGGGATCCAACACAAGACGGAGCCCTCGGTATAGTAGCTGTGCGCTAGCCTGGTCACAGAGTATTTTCACAAGTAAACAAACCCCTTTAACTCCAACTCGACGAGGGTGGGATTCGAACCCACGCGTGCAGAGCACAATGGATTAGCAGTCCATCGCCTTAACCTCTCGGCCACCTCGTCCGGCATACCTTTGCCACAGCTTATTTATGAAAACAGATGTATTATTCATATAGCTATTGACAGTGTTGCTAAAACAGAATGCTCACGTAATTTCTGCTTATCTTGTCATCTACCTTCCAAAATCTTGATAAGAAACAAATTACATGGACTCAAAACAGCAATTGCAGAGATGCGTAGAACATATTATAAACACGTCAACCTCTTTGTAACAGAGTGATGGGGATCCAACATAAGACGGAGCCCTCGGTATAGTAGCTGTGCGCTAGCCTGGTCACAGAGTATTTTCACAAGTAAACAAACCCCTTTAACTCCAACTCGACGAGGGCGTGGTTTGGAACCCACGCGTGCAGAGCACAACGGATTAGCAGTCCATCGCCTTAACCTCTCGGCCACCTCGTCCGGCATACCTTTGCCACAGCTCATTTATGAAAACAGACGTATTATTCATATAGCCGTTGACAGTGTTGCCGAAGCAGAATTCTCACATCATTTCTTCTTATCTTGTCATCTACCTTCCAAAATCTTGATAAAAAACAATTTACATGGACTCAAAACAGCAATTGCAGAGATGCGTAGAACATAATATAAACACGTCAACCTCTTTGTAACAGAGTGATGGGGATCCAACATAAGACAGAGCCCTCGGTACAGTAGCTGTGCGCTAGCCTGGTTACAGAGTATTTTCACAAGTAAACAAACCCCTTTAAATCCAACTCGACGAGGGTGGGATTCGAACCCACGCGTGCAGAGCACAATGGATTAGCAGTCCATCGCCTTAACCTCTCGGCCACCTCGTCCGGCATACCATTGATTTGCCACAGGTCATTTATGAAAACAGATGTATTATTCATATAGCCGTTGACAGTGTTGCCGAAGCAGAATTCTCACATCATTTCTTCTTATCTTGTCATCTACCTTCCAAAATCTTGATAAGAAACAATTTACATGGACTCAAAACAGCAATTGCAGAGATGCGTAGAACATAATATAAACACGTCAACCTCTTTGTAACAGAGTGATGGGGATCCAACACAAGACGGAGCCCTCGGTATAGTAGCTGTGCGCTAGCCTGGTCACAGAGTATTTTCACAAGTAAACAAACCCCTTTAACTCCAACTCGACGAGGGTGGGATTCGAACCCACGCGTGCAGAGCACAATGGATTAGCAGTCCATCGCCTTAACCTCTCTGCCACCTCGTCCGGCATACCTTTGCCACAGCTCATTTATGAAAACAGATGTATTATTCATATAGCTATTGACAGTGTTGCTAAAACAGAATGCTCAGGTAATTTCTGCTTATCTTGTCATCTACCTTCCAAAATCTTGATAAGAAACAATTTACATGGACTCAAAACAGCAATTGCAGGGATGCGTAGAACATAATAAAAACACGTCAACCTCTTTGTAACAGAGTGATGGGGATCCAACATAAGACGGAGCCCTCGGTATAGTAGCTGTGCGCGAGCCTGGTCACAGAGTATTTTCACAAGTAAACAAACCCCTTTAACTCCAACTCGACGAGGGTGGGATTCGAACCCACGCGTGCAGAGCACAATGGATTAGCAGTCCATCGCCTTAACCTCTCGGCCACCTCGTCCGGCATACCTTTGCCACAGCTTATTTATGAAAACAGATGTATTATTCATATAGCTGTTGACAGTGTTGCTAAAACAGAATGCTCACGTAATTTCTGCTTATCTTGTCATCTACCTTCCAAAATCTTGATAAGAAACAAATTACATGGACTCAAAACAGCAATTGCAGAGATGCGTAGAACATATTATAAACACGTCAACCTCTTTGTAACAGAGTGATGGGGATCCAACATATGACGGAGCCCCAGGTACAGTAGCTGTGCGCTAGCCTGGTCACAGAGTATTTTCACAAGTAAACAAACCCCTTTAACTCCAACAGGGTGGGATTCGAACCCACGCGTGCAAAGCACAACGGATTAGCAGTCCATCGCCTTAACCTCTCGGCCACCTCGTCCGGCATACCATTGATTTGCCACAGCTCATTTATGAAAACAGATGTAGTATTCATATAGCTGTTGACAGTGTTGCTAAAACAGAATGCTCACGTAATTTCTGCTTATCTTGTCATTTATCTTCCAAAATCTTGATAAGAAACAATTTACATGGACTCAAAACAGCAATTGCAGAGATGCGTAGAACATATTATAAACACGTCAACCTCTTTGTAACAGAGTGATGGGGATCCAACATAAGACGGAGCCCTCGGTATAGTAGCTGTGCGCTAGCCTGGTCACAGAGTATTTTCACAAGTAAACAAACCCCTTTAACTCCAACTCGACGAGGGTGGGATTCGAACCCACGCGTGCAGAGCACAATGGATTAGCAGTCCATCGCCTTAACCTCTCTGCCACCTCGTCCGGCATACCTTTGCCACAGCTCATTTATGAAAACAGATGTATTATTCATATAGCTATTGACAGTGTTGCTAAAACAGAATGCTCAGGTAATTTCTGCTTATCTTGTCATCTACCTTCCAAAATCTTGATAAGAAACAATTTACATGGACTCAAAACAGCAATTGCAGAGATGCGTAGAACATAATATAAACACGTCAACCTCTTTGTAACAGAGTGATGGGGATCCAACATAAGACGGAGCCCTCGGTATAGTAGCTGTGCGCGAGCCTGGTCACAGAGTATTTTCACAAGTAAACAAACCCCTTTAACTCCAACTCGACGAGGGTGGGATTCGAACCCACGCGTGCAGAGCACAATGGATTAGCAGTCCATCGCCTTAACCTCTCGGCCACCTCGTCCGGCATACCTTTGCCACAGCTTATTTATGAAAACAGATGTATTATTCATATAGCTGTTGACAGTGTTGCTAAAACAGAATGCTCACGTAATTTCTGCTTATCTTGTCATCTACCTTCCAAAATCTTGATAAGAAACAAATTACATGGACTCAAAACAGCAATTGCAGAGATGCGTAGAACATATTATAAACACGTCAACCTCTTTGTAACAGAGTGATGGGGATCCAACATATGACGGAGCCCCAGGTACAGTAGCTGTGCGCTAGCCTGGTCACAGAGTATTTTCACAAGTAAACAAACCCCTTTAACTCCAACAGGGTGGGATTCGAACCCACGCGTGCAAAGCACAACGGATTAGCAGTCCATCGCCTTAACCTCTCGGCCACCTCGTCCGGCATACCATTGATTTGCCACAGCTCATTTATGAAAACAGATGTAGTATTCATATAGCTGTTGACAGTGTTGCTAAAACAGAATGCTCACGTAATTTCTGCTTATCTTGTCATTTATCTTCCAAAATCTTGATAAGAAACAATTTACATGGACTCAAAACAGCAATTGCAGAGATGCGTAGAACATATTATAAACACGTCAACCTCTTTGTAACAGAGTGATGGGGATCCAACATAAGACGGAGCCCTCGGTATAGTAGCTGTGCGCTAGCCTGGTCACAGAGTATTTTCACAAGTAAACAAACCCCTTTAACTCCAACTCGACGAGGGTGGGATTCGAACCCACGCGTGCAGAGCACAACGGATTAGCAGTCCATCGCTTTAACCTCTCGGCCACCTCGTCCGGCATACCTTTGCCACAGCTTATTTATGAAAACAGATGTATTATTCATATAGCTATTGACAGTGTTGCTAAAACAGAATGCTCAGGTAATTTCTGCTTATCTTGTCATCTACCTTCCAAAATCTTGATAAGAAACAATTTACATGGACTCAAAACAGCAATTGCAGAGATGCGTAGAACATAATATAAACACGTCAACCTCTTTGTAACAGAGTGATGGGGATCCAACATAAGACGGAGCCCTCGGTATAGTAGCTGTGCGCGAGCCTGGTCACAGAGTATTTTCACAAGTAAACAAACCCCTTTAACTCCAACTCGACGCGGGTGGGATTCGAACCCACGCGTGCAGAGCACAATGGATTAGCAGTCCATCGCCTTAACCTCTCGGCCACCTCGTCCGGCATACCTTTGCCACAGCTTATTTATGAAAACAGATGTATTATTCATATAGCTGTTGACAGTGTTGCTAAAACAGAATGCTCACGTAATTTCTGCTTATCTTGTCATCTACCTTCCAAAATCTTGATAAGAAACAAATTACATGGACTCAAAACAGCAATTGCAGAGATGCGTAGAACATATTATAAACACGTCAACCTCTTTGTAACAGAGTGATGGGGATCCAACATATGACGGAGCCCCAGGTACAGTAGCTGTGCGCTAGCCTGGTCACAGAGTATTTTCACAAGTAAACAAACCCCTTTAACTCCAACAGGGTGGGATTCGAACCCACGCGTGCAAAGCACAACGGATTAGCAGTCCATCGCCTTAACCTCTCGGCCACCTCGTCCGGCATACCATTGATTTGCCACAGCTCATTTATGAAAACAGATGTAGTATTCATATAGCTGTTGACAGTGTTGCTAAAACAGAATGCTCACGTAATTTCTGCTTATCTTGTCATTTATCTTCCAAAATCTTGATAAGAAACAATTTACATGGACTCAAAACAGCAATTGCAGAGATGCGTAGAACATATTATAAACACGTCAACCTCTTTGTAACAGAGTGATGGGGATCCAACATAAGACGGAGCCCTCGGTATAGTAGCTGTGCGCTAGCCTGGTCACAGAGTATTTTCACAAGTAAACAAACCCCTTTAACTCCAACTCGACGAGGGTGGGATTCGAACCCACGCGTGCAGAGCACAATGGATTAGCAGTCCATCGCCTTAACCTCTCTGCCACCTCGTCCGGCATACCTTTGCCACAGCTCATTTATGAAAACAGATGTATTATTCATATAGCTATTGACAGTGTTGCTAAAACAGAATGCTCAGGTAATTTCTGCTTATCTTGTCATCTACCTTCCAAAATCTTGATAAGAAACAATTTACATGGACTCAAAACAGCAATTGCAGAGATGCGTAGAACATAATATAAATACGTCAACATCTTTGTAACAGAGTGATGGGGATCCAACATAAGACGGAGCCCTCGGTATAGTAGCTGTGCGCGAGCCTGGTCACAGAGTATTTTCACAAGTAAACAAACCCCTTTAACTCCAACAGGGTGGGATTCGAACCCACGCGTGCAAAGCACAACGGATTAGCAGTCCATCGCCTTAACCTCTCGGCCACCTCGTCCGGCATACCATTGATTTGCCACAGCTCATTTATGAAAACAGATGTAGTATTCATATAGCTGTTGACAGTGTTGCTAAAACAGAATGCTCACGTAATTTCTGCTTATCTTGTCATCTACCTTCCAAAATCTTGATAAGAAACAAATTACATGGACTCAAAACAGCAATTGCAGAGATGCGTAGAACATATTATAAACACGTCAACCTCTTTGTAACAGAGTGATGGGGATCCAACATATGACGGAGCCCCAGGTACAGTAGCTGTGCGCTAGCCTGGTCACAGAGTATTTTCACAAGTAAACAAACCCCTTTAACTCCAACAGGGTGGGATTCGAACCCACGCGTGCAAAGCACAACGGATTAGCAGTCCATCGCCTTAACCTCTCGGCCACCTCGTCCGGCATACCATTGATTTGCCACAGCTCATTTATGAAAACAGATGTAGTATTCATATAGCTGTTGACAGTGTTGCTAAAACAGAATGCTCACGTAATTTCTGCTTATCTTGTCATTTATCTTCCAAAATCTTGATAAGAAACAATTTACATGGACTCAAAACAGCAATTGCAGAGATGCGTAGAACATATTATAAACACGTCAACCTCTTTGTAACAGAGTGATGGGGATCCAACATAAGACGGAGCCCTCGGTATAGTAGCTGTGCGCTAGCCTGGTCACAGAGTATTTTCACAAGTAAACAAACCCCTTTAACTCCAACTCGACGAGGGTGGGATTCGAACCCACGCGTGCAGAGCACAATGGATTAGCAGTCCATCGCCTTAACCTCTCTGCCACCTCGTCCGGCATACCTTTGCCACAGCTCATTTATGAAAACAGATGTATTATTCATATAGCTATTGACAGTGTTGCTAAAACAGAATGCTCAGGTAATTTCTGCTTATCTTGTCATCTACCTTCCAAAATCTTGATAAGAAACAATTTACATGGACTCAAAACAGCAATTGCAGAGATGCGTAGAACATAATATAAACACGTCAACCTCTTTGTAACAGAGTGATGGGGATCCAACATAAGACGGAGCCCTCGGTATAGTAGCTGTGCGCGAGCCTGGTCACAGAGTATTTTCACAAGTAAACAAACCCCTTTAACTCCAACTCGACGAGGGTGGGATTCGAACCCACGCGTGCAGAGCACAATGGATTAGCAGTCCATCGCCTTAACCTCTCGGCCACCTCGTCCGGCATACCTTTGCCACAGCTTATTTATGAAAACAGATGTATTATTCATATAGCTGTTGACAGTGTTGCTAAAACAGAATGCTCACGTAATTTCTGCTTATCTTGTCATCTACCTTCCAAAATCTTGATAAGAAACAAATTACATGGACTCAAAACAGCAATTGCAGAGATGCGTAGAACATATTATAAACACGTCAACCTCTTTGTAACAGAGTGATGGGGATCCAACATATGACGGAGCCCCAGGTACAGTAGCTGTGCGCTAGCCTGGTCACAGAGTATTTTCACAAGTAAACAAACCCCTTTAACTCCAACAGGGTGGGATTCGAACCCACGCGTGCAAAGCACAACGGATTAGCAGTCCATCGCCTTAACCTCTCGGCCACCTCGTCCGGCATACCATTGATTTGCCACAGCTCATTTATGAAAACAGATGTAGTATTCATATAGCTGTTGACAGTGTTGCTAAAACAGAATGCTCACGTAATTTCTGCTTATCTTGTCATTTATCTTCCAAAATCTTGATAAGAAACAATTTACATGGACTCAAAACAGCAATTGCAGAGATGCGTAGAACATATTATAAACACGTCAACCTCTTTGTAACAGAGTGATGGGGATCCAACATAAGACGGAGCCCTCGGTATAGTAGCTGTGCGCTAGCCTGGTCACAGAGTATTTTCACAAGTAAACAAACCCCTTTAACTCCAACTCGACGAGGGCGTGGTTTGGAACCCACGCGTGCAGAGCACAACGGATTAGCAGTCCATCGCCTTAACCTCTCGGCCACCTCGTCCGGCATACCTTTGCCACAGCTCATTTATGAAAACAGACGTATTATTCATATAGCCGTTGACAGTGTTGCCGAAGCAGAATTCTCACATCATTTCTTCTTATCTTGTCATCTACCTTCCAAAATCTTGATAAAAAACAATTTACATGGACTCAAAACAGCAATTGCAGAGATGCGTAGAACATATTATAAACACGTCAACCTCTTTGTAACAGAGTGATGGGGATCCAACATAAGACGGAGCCCTCGGTATAGTAGCTGTGCGCTAGCCTAGTCACAGAGTATTTTCACAAGTAAACAAACCCCTTTAACTCCAACTCGACGAGGGTGGGATTCGAACCCACGCGTGCAGAGCACAATGGATTTGCAGTCCATCGCCTTAACCTCTCGGCCACCTCGTCCGGCATACCATTGATTTGCCACAGCTCATTTATGAAAACAGATGTATTATTCATATAGCCGTTGACAGTGTTGCCGAAGCAGAATTCTCACATCATTTCTTCTTATCTTGTCATCTACCTTCCAAAATCTTGATAAGAAACAATTTACATGGACTCAAAACAGCAATTGCAGAGATGCGTAGAACATAATATAAACACGTCAACCTCTTTGTAACAGAGTGATGGGGATCCAACACAAGACGGAGCCCTCGGTATAATAGCTGTGCGCTAACCCATCAAAGAGTATTTTTTCAAGTAAACAAAGCCCTTTAACTGCAGCTCGACGAGGGTGGGATTCGAACCCACGCATGCAGAGCACAATGGATTAGCAGTCCATCGCCTTAACCTCTCGGCCACCTCGTCCGGCATACCTTTGCCACAGCTCATTTATGAAAACAGATGTATTATTCATATAGCCGTTGACAGTGTTGCCGAAGCAGAATTCTCACATCATTTCTTCTTATCTTGTCATCTACCTTCCAAAATCTTGATAAAAAACAATTTACATGGACTCAAAACAGCAATTGCAGAGATGCGTAGAACATATTATAAACATGTCAACCTCTTTGTAACAGAGTGATGGGGATCCAACATAAGACGGAGCCCTCGGTATAGTAGCTGTGCGCTAGCCTGGTCACAGAGTATTTTCACAAGTAAACAAACCCCTTTAACTCCAACTCGACGAGGGTGGGATTCGAACCCACGCGTGCAGAGCACAATAGATTAGCAGTCCATCACCTTAACCTCTCGGCCACCTCGTGCGGCATACCATTGAGTTGCCACAGCTCATTTATGAAAACAGACGTATTATTCATATAGCTGTTGACAGTGTTGCTAAAACAGAATGCTCACGTAATTTCTGCTTATCTTGTCATATACCTTCCAAAATCTTGATAAAAAACAATTTACATGGACTCAAAACAGCAATTGCAGAGATGCGTAGAACATATTATAAACACGTCAACCTCTTTGTAACAGAGTGATGGGGATCCAACATAAGACGGAGCCCTCGGTATAGTAGCTGTGCGCTAGCCTGGTCACAGAGTATTTTCACAAGTAAACAAATCCCTTTAACTCCAACTCGACGAGGGTGGGATTCGAACCCACGCGTGCAGAGCATAATGGATTAGCAGTCCATCGCCTTGACCTCTCGGCCACCTCTTCCGGCATACCATTGATTTGCCACAGCTCATTTATGAAAACAGATGTATTATTCATATAGCTGTTGACAGTGTTGCTAAAACAGAATGCTCACGTAATTTCTGCTTATCTTGTCATCTACCTTCCAAAATCTTGATAAAAAACAATTTACATGGACTCAAAACAGCAATTGCAGAGATGCGTAGAACATATTATAAACACGTCAACCTGTTTGTAACAGAGTGATGGGGATCCAACATATGACGGAGCCCCCGGTACAGTAGCTGTGCGCTAGCCTGGTCACAGAGTATTTTCACAAGTAAACAAACCCCTTTAACTCCAACTCGACGAGGGTGGGATTCGAACCCACGCGTGCAGAGCACAATGGATTAGCAGTCCATCGCCTTAACCTCTCGGCCACCTCACCATTGATTTTCCACAGCTCATTTATGAAAACAGATGTATTATTCATATAGCTGTTGACAGTGTTGCTAAAACAGAATGCTCACGTAATTTCTGCTTATCTTGTCATCTACCTTCCAAAATCTTGATAAAAAACAATTTACATGGACTCAAAACAGCAATTGCAGAGAACCGTAGGACATATTATTAACACGTCAACCTCTTTGTAACAGAGTGATGGGGATCCAACATAAGACGGAGCCCTCGGTATTGTAGCTGTGCGCTAGCCGGGTCACAGAGTATTTTCACAAGTAAACAAACCCCTTTAACTCCAACTCGACGAGGGTGGGATTCGAACCAGTTACAGGTCCAGATAGGACAGCATTTGGATCCGGACCTGGACTGTGGTCTGCATAGTTGTGACCCCTGATATAAAGTGTATTAGTTTGTAATCAAATTCTACATTTTTTTATATTATTTTTGGTATATCCTGAGTTGATGGGACCCAGAGTGATATCTTTTCACAGGGCCCCTAGCAGAACCCCTGCCCTCATTAGTACATATTCAGTATCTTTAATGAGAGAACATAATTTTACCATATTCTATATTAATTATAGATTTTAAGGGTTAGTTTGCCCCATTCAAAACTCACTGATTTTTTCACTATCCTGATTCCTTATGTGGGGTTCGACTAGACCTGCTGCAGTCCACACTAATGAACTAAAGGGATGTGTCTGTCAAAACAGAAACGACAGCAGCTACAAAGTGTGAATTTAGTTTAGGTAAGAGGTTTAAGTCACTGTCTAGGTGAATTAATTTTTTAATTAGGACTAAAAATCCAGGACCGCAAACACCTGACCACCCCCCTGGCTACCACTACCACCTTCCCCCTTAGCTGGGAAGATGTATTCCTTTTTGTGGTTATGGAAGTGGCCATGCTACCAGCAGATTCCATCATCTGGCAAGCAATGTTCCTTCTCTGATTCTTCAGGTTTCTGAGGTGATCGAGGTTCATATTGGTCATCTCATGCCACTGGTTCCACATTAATATTCATATTCATATCTTTCAAGAAGTGTCTATCATCCAGAACTGTTTTCCAGTCTTTCTTTTGGAAGGGGTGCAGAATCTACTCTATAAGGATTAATCTTTTGATTTTCTCTTTATTAACCAATCAGCACATCATAATATTAAGGGACCCAAAGAATTTTGTTCAACATACAGCCTTGTGACATTGATCAGGGGAGTGTGAGAAGGATTTAAACTCTCATGTCAACACACTCTCTTCTAAGCCTGTGTTGCATGACTTTGTGGGGGTTTGAGGCAGTGGCAGGCCCCGAGGCAGTCCAGTAAAGTCACAGCTGCATACACAATCCCAAATACAGGATTGTGTTTGTAACTAATACATTTTTTTTTTGTTTAGCTCATCAATTTCATTGAATGTTGACCCTACTGACCAACTCTTGGCTCATTAAAGTTTTATGAGCTCATTGAGAAGGTTTATTTGTCAGTGGGAACTAGGTGGTGCTGTGCTTACCTCACATCAACCTGGCTAAGATAAAAATTTACTGCAGATTATTTCTGATTAAATCCATGTTCCAAATGAAACATTGATTGTATGTGACAAACTCACTGGCATCCTTTTGAGTAAGTACAAATGATTTGATTTTTGAGCAATGGTAAAATGATTTAGTTTGATCAATATAGTAGCTGAAATCCAGAGCTTGATTAATTTGTGTTCATATATTTTAGAGGGTCAGGTCCTTAACAGGAATTTTGAAAAGTCTGCCATTTGTTTCTCTGATATAAATTGTAAATTAACTAGATTATTTGATTGACAATATTTACTACGTCTTGTTTTTTTTTTACTTAAAACCCAATCTTTTTTTATTTTCCTAATCACCTATTGTCCTGCACTGGGCTTAGGCTAGACAGTTTCACAGTATTTTATAAATTGTAGTGAATTGCCTGTTCAGTAATACAGCACTATTTCTAAAAGCACTCTATTGGCTTTGCCACATTTGACACCAACTCTCCACGTCGGATATGAGACGTGGCTGTGAAATTTGAAGAAAACAAGGTAAACATAACTCACCTCGATGGAGCTGTGGATGTAAAGGGGTTTGGCTACTCCCTTCAATAACTGCAAATGCACCTAGAAATTTTACCATGACCAGATTTGGATTGTGACGCTACCACAGAGGGGTGGAGCACATGATGTCCATGTAGCTCTGCTGGGCACTCAAAGTTGTTATCGACACAAACAAACAAAGTAACCTGAGTGCCCCCTCCCCAGATCACCACCTTAACGTGGTGGAGGGGTTTGTGTGCCTGCGTGAGCCTAGGAGCTATGTTTTTGGGGGCAATAGCCCCTGGTAGGGTCTCCCAAGGCAAATTCGTCCTAGGTGATGGGCCAGACAAAGAGTGATCCATAAAGACAAGGATGAAGAGATTAAAAACAGGGACACAGCTTCCCTTGCCCGGAGTAGGGTTACTGGGGCCTCACCCTGGAGCCAGGCCTAGGGGAGGGGCTCCTTGGCGAGCACCTGGTGGTCAGACTGTCCCTCATGGGGTCCGGCCGGGCTCAGCCCAAAGGAGCAACATGGGTCCCCTCTCTCATGGGCCCACCACCTGTGGGAGAAGTAGTAATCCGGGTCTGGTGCATTGTGGATCAGGTGGCAGCCGGAGTCAGGGGCCCTGGCATTCTGATCCTCGGTTACTAAAACTGGCTTTTGGAACATGGAATATAACCTCTCTGGTGGGAAAAGAGCCTGAGCTGGTGCGCAAGGTTAAAAGGTACCAGCTAGATATAGTTGGGCTCACCTCAACACACAGTATGGGCTCTGGAACCCCTTGAGAGGGGCTGGATGCTCTTTCACTCTGGAGTTGCCCAGGGTGAGAGGCATAAGGCAGGAGTGGGCTTACTCATAGACACCCAGCTTAGCGCCTGTACGTTGGGGTTTACCCCAGTGGACGAGAGGGTAATCTCCCTGCGCCTTCGGGTTGGGGAAAGGGCTCTGACGGTTGTTTGTGCTTATGCACCGAACAGCTTTTCAGAGTACCATGCCTTCTTGGGGACCCTAGAGGGGGTGCTGGAGACCTGGAGGGGCGTGATTGGGAGGAACGGCCCCGCTGATCTGAACCCGAGTGGTGTTCAGTTATTGGATTTATTTGCCCGTCACAGTTTGTAGAAGAAAGGCTCCGAGAAGTTACTGGCAAACCATCAGGTGACTCAGGAGGGGAAAGAGGGTTTCCACCAACACTGTATATGGTGGGGTTGGGGAACTGTTGACCTCAACTGGGGACGTCATTAGGCGGTGGAAGGAATACTTTGAGGATCTTCTCAATCCCACCAGCATGTCTTCCTTAGAGGAAGTAGAGTTTGGGGACCCCAGGGGGCCTGTCTATCACTGGGGCTGAGGTGGACGAGGTGGTAGGAAAACTTCTTGGCGGTAGGGCCCCGGGGGTGGATGAAGTTCACCCCTGGTTCCTCAAGTCTCTGGATGTTGTGGGCCTGTCCTGGCTGACACGTCTTTACAACATCGCGTAGACATCGGGGGCAGTGCCTCTGGACTGGCAGACTGGGGTGGTGGTTCCCTTTTTTAAAAAGGGGGATCGGAGGGTGTGTTCCAACTATAGGGGGATCAAACTCCTCAGCCTCCCCGGTAAGGTCTATGCGGGGGACCTGGAGAAGAGAGTCCGACTGATAGTTGAACCAAAGGATCCATGAGGAACAATGCAGATTCCGTCCTGGTCGTGGAACACAGGACTAGCTCTTTACCCTCGCTAGGATCCTAGAGGGTGCGTGGGAGTTTGCTCAACCAGTCTACATGTGTTTTGTGGATCTGGAGAAGGCATTCGACCATGTCCCTCGGGATATTCTGTGGGGGGGTTGCTCTGGGAGTATGGGGTACTGGGCTCTTTGCTACGAGCCATCCAGTCCCTGTATGAACAGAGCAGGAGTCTGGTTCGTATGGCTAGTAGTAAGTCAGACTGATTTCCAGTCAGAGTTGGACTCCGTCAGGGCTGCCCATTGTCACCGATTCTGTTCATAATTTTTATGGACAGAATTTCTCTGCGTAGCCAAGTGGCGGAAGGTGTCCGGTTCGGTGGTCTCAGGATTCCATGTCTGCTGATGTGGTCTTGTTGGCTTCATCGAGCTGGGCCCTCCAGCTCTTGCTGGACCAGTTTGCAGCCGAGTGTGAAGGGGTAGGGATGAGGATCAGCACCTCCAAGGTCGGGTCCATGGTACTCAGTCGGAAAAGGGTGGCTCTCTCCAGGTTGGAAGTGACATCCTGCCTCAAGTGTAGGAGTTTAAATACCTCGGGGTCTTCTTCACGAGTGAGGGAAATAAGGAGTGGGAAATTGACAGCCGGATCGATGCAGCGTCAGCAGTAATGCGGGCTCTGTACCTGGATCCTAACATTTATGTCAATAGCTTCAATATCTGTTTCAGTTCACCAGATTACACAGATATGTGTCAAGTGTTTTCATCACATACCTTGACCAAGCCTTACAGGAAAAGATGCATTGGTCTGAGACTGGACAAAAAATATGGGAGAATAGTTTTAGAGTTGTCTGTCTCTTTATGATGCAGCAGCCTAAACTGCTGTTATCCAATATCAAACACACATTCAGTATAGTGTAAGTGCTATGTGTGGAATGCTAGGGCTCTGCTTTCCAAGGGTGAGGGGTTGAAAGGGTCTGAAGGCTTAGGGGCCAGAGTGGCCAAAACAAAGTGAATGCTTCTTGAGAAATGTACTCAGCTAAGGTTGAGAAATATTGTTGTCAACTTGGAGGAAGTGTTTGAGGATAAAATTATGTTAAAGAAAAACCTCATATACTGTGATAATACTGTGTATTAACTTTGTATTATGAATAAATGCTAAAGTGGTTTTCACCCAAAAAAAATTGGGGGATAATCTGACAGATGTCCAATGTCCTGTAATAAGAGTATTAAGCAGTATTTAGCCATTGATTTGTACTGGCAAACCATAATGCTCTGACAAAATATCTGAGATTATATATTTATGGATATTGATATTTACACATATAGGCCAGTACTCTCTATCTCACTCTCAGTCACTCAATATTTTTTTTTCTTTTTTGTTCATGTGTGTGTGTGTGTGTGTCTGTCTGTCTGTCTGTGTGCTTGTACATTTGTGTGCAGTGTGGTATGTGCATGTGTGAAGCGCAGACACAGTGGGTCTCTAAGAGGTTAGGGACAGGGGGCTGTGGGCCTCAGTATCCCAGCATGAGCTGAGCTTGGGAAGAACACACTAAAAAACAGAGTTTTTTCATATATTGCCATTGGTATTGTAAATACTTTTTCCATGTATCAAACCTTTATTTTATATTATATAATTTTTATTGACATAGATCTTGTAATATTTTTAAATGCACCTTAATGTATTTTGCATTATGAAATTAAACAACAGAGAATATCATCAAAAATCATCAAAAATACAATGAAATAAGAAAAAATTAGCAATTCCCAACAGGTGACAGGTCTGAACTAGTTTAGCAGACAAACCCTTATATTAAGGAACCATGTTGTTGCAGTCCATCCAGAATATGAACTGGCCTGAAATCAGTAAGGTATACTAAGAAAAAGAAGCATGGCAGAATGGCACCATGTTCCTTCAAAGCCTTTATGTACATTACACCATTAACTGTGCCTTCCCAGGTGTACAATTTATTCATGCTATGCACACTAATGCACCTCAATACCATCACCGGTGCTAACTTTTGAATCGTGTGCTTATAACAAAACTGACGGGCCCCCTCCTCTGTAGCCCTGAGGATGCAGCCACCTAAACTGTCTTAAAATGTTTATAACGCCTCTATGCAGTATGCAGACAGACAACACCAGGCACCAATATCTTTGAATGAAAAGAGACCTTAAAACTGAAGGTCAAATTGCATTTTCAAAAAATATTTATGATCACTGATATATGTTTACAAAAGCCTCATGAATACATTGCTTTTGACTTAACAATACACAAATACATTATGATTTTGGCAGTTCTTGCTACTCTCCACATAGAGGGAGGGCTGCCCCACAAATCTCCCTTATTTTCAAGATGTTTCAGTAAGATGATAGGCTCTTCTTGTTGGTGGGCTGGATTTTATCTGATAAAAGTTGCAGTGTTAAGCGTTTCAAAAATTTCTTAACATATTTCAGCTAGGGACTTGTCTCATTTATAATGTCTCATATAGAGCATTCATGATCTCCAATTTTTATGTCCAACATTCCCACCCAGAGAGTACAGCTAATTAAGCTTCCTTGGACTCCTGGCCTTAGATGGCTGAGGTATCTGTTGTGGCAATGATGATAGTGCCAATGCTTAGACAGCCTGAAAACTCCAAAACAAATGACTTTTTTGTACAGTGGAGAAATAAAACACTGTCAATTGTGTTATATATATATATATATATATATATATATATATATATATATATATATAGAGAGAGAGAGAGAGAGAGAGAGAGAAAGAGAGAAAATTCTTATAAGAAAGTATTGTGTTTGTGAAAGTGTGTGCCAATGTGTGCTTGGGACTGCAGGTGTTTCAGGTTTGAGTGATACCCAGCATTTAAAATATCTACGAAAAAAATGGCACAGAGTTTAATGAAACACACACTTAATAGTGTTGCTCAAAACATGAAGAAAGACTGCTCCCGTTTACTTAATGGCTTCTGCATGTTTCTATTTCTTCTATATGTATGCACATAATCATTTCCCTGTGTGGTGTCCATAAGCCCCAGAGGCCTCAGCTGAGCACTTCAAGGTTAATCGTGTGCAAAGAGCCACGCTACATGACATAATAACCCTTTGTGTGATGACTGCTTGCACCACAGGTTGCACCTTTGAACCCGACGACCCAGAACCCAGAAGCCCCTACACCTGGAGTTAATTTCCACATGTCTGACAATGACAGAGGAAGAATATATTCTGTAATAGTGATTGTGTTGACTTGTAGTATTGCATGCCAAAATGTTACAACTAAAAACGTATTAACTTTTAAAGCAAGTTTACCAGCTCTAGTCTAAAATAATAACACAGATTACCCAACATCATACCAGCAATAATCAGCATCAGGCCAGTATAGCACTAAATCAAACAGCATTAACCAGCGCTAAACCAATAATAATACAATGCATTTTACAAATGTTTAAAATTACTAATAGAAAGGAATAAGAACCATAACAAGCACTCATTGCTGTTACTTTTAAACAGCATTTGCGCCAGTAAAACTGTCAGAGCCACACACGAGGTCAGCAAAGAGTTAAAAGATGTTGTACGTCACTCAGGTACCAGAGCTTAAACGCCAAATGGTAAATCATTTGAGACGGGATATAATCTCGGCTGTATTTTGCATGAAATTTGCTTGGAAAGCTGAAGGGCGTCAGATAATAAGTAGTAGGTTTTGAAACACCGCAACCTAATCTCAGTGGATTGTTAAAAGCTGTTGGAGCACCGACTTCTCCACAACACTCTGTAACGCCAGGCGCCCCTGTTGGAAAGCTATTGTGAGCGCTGGCATTTACTTTTCACTTGTTCTGAGCTCGAAACAAAGACGCATCTACTTCAGGACGGCGCCCCCCCCGCCCCCCACTGCGCTGCACTTGCCAGTTTGCCTCCAAGTGTCGGAGATGTGGTGGATGCTGTTTCCCCGCTGGATCTGGTTCTTGTTTGGGCAGCTCTGTGTCCTGCGACTGGTCAGAGCTATGACCATCTCCAAAGTTGTCTATTCCCACGCGGGCATGTGTCCTAATGAGATGAATCCCAACTTGTGGGTGGACGCCATGAGCACCTGCATGCGCGAATGCGAATCCGACCAGGTGAGTTAGCCTCCGGCTAAACCTTATTTACCTCTCTTTAAAACTCTCACTAGACGAGACGTTAAAGCCGTTAATGTACATGGCATTAAAAACGATGGTTCAATGCCATGCACATTAACGACTTTAACGTCTCGTCTTATAAAATGGAACCTTTATAAAAGCACATATAAAATTTTATTTCTGAGTGGAATTCAATTTTTTGGGGGGTTAAAGATTTTTTAAAAGTACATAAATAACTACAGAGAACGTACTTCTCATAAAATGTGGTCGTTATAAAAGTACACTTAATATATTATTTATATTCCACATTTAGACTATATAAACATTTTTTAAGGGGTTTGAGGGGAAAAAAGTTATTTTGGTCATATCTTTTCAAATTTTATTTACACACGACTGTAGGTAATTCTGATGTGAGTTCAATAATTTAAATGAAATTCTATACATTGATTAAAGAGTATGAACATTTGTAAAGCTATTACAATGTGGGGTGGGCTGTATGGGAAACGGTTATATTCTGAAAAATGCTTCATGGTGTTTAGCACAATATTTTAGTATCAACTGAACTAGAAATTGTGACATAAACTCAAGGTGTAAACATTTACCACTTAATCTACAGAACTAAATCCAGTTAATGCCCAAAATAAATGTTCCTGTTTGTAATTAAACATGACGTTTAAAATGATAATGTCTGATAATATTCAAGATATGTTGAGAGTAGTTATTGTTTTTTATATATTTATACAACATCTAATACTGTCGTCTTCTTCTCTTATTATACCTTCATAAGCCTTTAATGACAACATGTACTTTCACAAATATCCAAAATTTCAAGTGAATATTAATATAAAATCACCCCAGATATATGAAGCTTGTTGCAATTAGTCTTCATGTCATACGTTAATGTCAGTTGTCGTGAAAACTTATGTAGGTTTGATGTACACTGTATTGCCAAAAGTATTCAGTTGTCTGCCTTTGCACACATGTGAACTTAAGTGACATCCCATACTTAATCCATAAGGTTTAATATGATGTCAGCACACCCTTTGCAGCTATAACAGCTTCAACTCTTATGGGAAGGCTTTCCACAAGGTTTAGGAGTTGGACAAGAAGGCCTGGCTCACAGTCTCCATTTTAATTCATCCCAAAGGTGTTTCATGGGGTTGATGTCAGGATTCTGTGCAGGCCAGTCAAGTTCTTCCACACTAAACGCACTCATCCATGTCTTTACAGACCTTGCTTGGTGCACTGGTGTGCAGTCATGTTGGAACAAGAAGGGGCCATCCCCAAACTGTTCGCACAAAGATGGGAGCATGAAATTGTCCAAATTCTCTTAGTATGCTGAAGCATTAAGAGTTCCCTTTCACTGGCGCTAAGGGGCTGAGCCTAACTCCTGAAAAACAACCCCACGCTATAATCCCCTCTCCACCAAACTTTACACTTGGCACAGTGCTATTAGACAAATACCATTCTGCCCTCAACTGCCAACCCAGACTCGTCCACTGGATTGCCAGACGGAAAAGCATGATATTTCACTCCAGAGAAAACATTTCCACCTCTTTAGAGTCCAGTGTGGGTGTGCTTTACACCAATGAATCCAACACTTTGCATTGCGCTTGATAAAGAAAGGCTTGGATGCAGCTGCTCAGCCATGGAAACCCATATTGTGAAGCTCTCTATGTATTGTTCTTGGGCTAATCTGAAGGCCACATGAAGTTGGAAGGTCTGTAGTGATTGACTCCGCTGAAAGTTGGCTCAGTTGAGGTCGTTCCCTATTGCTTCCATTAAACTGTGGAATATTTAGCAAGGACATTTCATGACCGGAGTTGTTTCACAGGTGGCATCTTTTCACAGCACCATGCTGCAAATCACTGAGCTCCTGAGTGCGACCCATTCTTTCATAAATGTTTGTGGAAGCAGTCTGCATGTCTAGGTGCTTGGTTTTATACTCTTGTGGCCATGGAAGTGATGGGAATGCCTGAATTCAATGACTTGGATGGATGAGTAAATACTTTGGGCAATATAGTTTGTCTTTATAATTGTAAATCTACAGTAAATCAGCAACTTGCTAAAACAATGTATATCCAAAAATATTCAATAGTCCAATACGAGACTGTCTAAATCACTATAAAAAACATGATTTATGAATGATGTAGTATTTTTTTACACTGCTTAATAATTTTTTTAACACTTACTCTGCTTGATGACGCATTGCTGATGGACCATATTGTTATTTTCATGCCCTCTAGGACTGTGAGACATTTGAGAAATGCTGTTTAAATGTGTGTGGGGGCAAGAGTTGTGTGGCTGCACGCTATATGGACATAAAAGGCAACAAAGGACCAGTGGGAATGCCAAAAGAAGCCACTTGTGACAAGTTCATGTGCAACCAGCAAGGATCAGAATGTGACATCTGGGATGGACAGCCAGTGTGCAAGTGTCGTGATCGCTGTGAGAGGGAGCCACGCTTCACCTGTGCCTCCGATGGCATGACCTACTATAATAAGTGCTACATGGATGCAGAGGCCTGCTCTAAGGGTGTGACCCTCACCGAAGTCACTTGTCGATTTCACCTCATGTGGCCCAACACCAGCCCTCTGCCTGAGGAGACCACCATGCATCCCACCACAATCAGTTTGGAGACTACACCTGTGGACATCCAGCGTCCCACTATGATCAGCAATCCAGCGCACAACTTTGTGTTTGTTGGTGAGACGGCAAGCTTCTTGTGTGAAGTTACTGGTAAACCCAAACCAGAGATTACCTGGGAGAAGCAGGTGGAGGGGAAGGAGAATATGGTTATGCGGCCTAACCATGTACGTGGCAATGTGGTAGTTACAAACATTGCCCAACTTGTCATCTACAATGCCCAACTTCAGGATGCTGGTATTTATACCTGCACTGCTAAGAATCTGGGAGGAACCGTACAAGCTCATTTCCCATTGTCTGTCATCCATAGGGAGCAGGGCAAGGATGACATCTATAAAAATTCAACTCGACTACCTGCCGAGGAATGCCTGAAAGCCCCTGACATGGGTGACTGTGGAGAGGAGAGCATCAGCTGGTACTATGAATCCAAACGCAATAACTGCTTCACCTTTACCTACAGCCAGTG